>NC_039244.1:15435447-15608689 GCF_003368295.1 Carassius auratus | reverse complement strand
CCTGTGTTTTTAAATTGTATTTATGTGTGATTTATTTTTTATTATTATTTTCCTTTTTTTTCTGTAGTTTAAACTGGTAGAGCTAAAAATTGCAAGATTGTAAATACATCTCCAAAAAACACACAAGTGATTAAATGTATACATTTAATACACTATAAATATATAAATATAATATTATTTTTTCATACAGTATATGCAAAAATGTTGAGCTTAAATATTGTACATTAATATTAGGGTAAAGAATGTGTATAATCGCAAATATGAGGCCCTTGTTTGAAAATAAATAACTGTAATCAACAAATCTATTGCTGAATCAGGTTTACCCCACAATGCAAATCCGTCATTTTAGTTTTATATTTAGTGGGTGAAAATAAATTCACCACAAGAACCCGGAAAAGCCTGTCATGAATGGCCGTATATGGACAAGTAAGGGTGTCGCTTCTGCTCAACTGGATTTTCATTGGCTTTGAAATCCACTTGGCACTCGAGGACTCGCTGTGACTGGACTTTCTTTTAGCCCAAATTAAAAAACGTTTAATGTTGCAAAGTAAATTTTGCTGTAATTATTACGTCAATAGTACCTTCAGTTAACAATGGTGCATTGCTATATTTTGTGAAATTACCTCTTTACCGAGATCCTAACCTTAAACCTGAACATAACTTAATTGAACTACAAAAAACAGCGCCATGACTTTCACTTTCCATCGATAGAATGGCTAAGGCTTATGGGCAATGTAGTTTAAAATGTTTAATAATGAAATTGTGAAAAATACTTCTTTTTTAAACAAAGGGATATCTAAGCATGTTTATTGTGCAAAGTTATATGACATATGTGAGAGGCAGGCTGACATTTTTTATTTTACTAAGAGTACTTTTATAAACACATGTATAGCACTTTTCTATGAATGTTTGAAAGCTGTGCCAAACATTATTTAGTAAACATAGCATAATGAGTTGTCCTACAATTTTCTTTTTGAAACTATAATCAGATTTTGATTTACAGCCATTTGGAATGTTAATTGTTTTGCTCTTCAAGGGGACTCTACTGGGCCCCTGGGGATGGAAGGGCAGGAAAAAAATGCACAGCTCTATTCTCATCATTGGCAACAAACTGTTGAGACACATTTTGTAGGTTGTCTTTTCAAAAGCATACCATTATGTAAGTTGGAAGTCATAGTTATCTTAGAATTAAGACACCAGAAAATCAACATAAGTGCCCATTTGGAAAGAGCTCAATTTATTTCATAAGATCAAGAGCAATAATACAGTGCTAATAGTAAACAAAGACAACAAATACATATTCTGACATTTCATCAGACAAGGCCAATGTGTCATTCAGTAAGACAATGTGTGACAGTGTGCAGTTTTATGGTTCCATACAATTCATGCAATTTAAAGAATCATAATATAAAATACCTAATTCATAAATCTCTGTAAAGAATGTCTCATCTTTGTCCTGCTCAGGAGCTAGACATCAGTAATGTGCATGAACATCTTCATTATAATACAGAACAGGATTCATGTTGATCTTTCCTTGATTCATCACCTTCAGTTGTGCATGAAGTCCATGCAGTCTCTTCTAATGCAGCTCTTCATCTAACTGAATTTCATTAATATTACTAAATGTTCATGTCTTCATCAAAACAACCATGGTGATTATATGTGTTGTTTACAAAATTAAATGGTGTATCTACCAAAAAACCATCTCTAGTACAGAATATTCACCATACTTGATTATCCAACACCATACGCAATATTTTACTAGGATGCAGCATAAAGACAGATAAAGAAGCATATTAAGACAAATTATATTCAAGTGAAATAAAAATGGGTTACATTAAAACCATTTTATTTTAATCAGATGAAGAAACCCAGATGAAGGCATGGTGAAATGTCTTGAGCACCAAAGAATCACATCCAGTTTCCTTCTCATCATCAGAGCTCTCCTGGTTTTCTTCAAATCCATGTCTCTATCATGATCTTCTTCAATGTCATAAACAATTTGCAATTGTTATCCAGCACAACAATACAACTGATGAACAAGTCATGTGACCAATTCAAATCAAATCATTTTATTATCACAATACCATGAATGCAAGTATACAGGTGGTAAAATGCTTTTCTGCAAACTGCAGCATGACAAGTACTGAATATATTTGCAACACATATACAGTATCAAAAATATAAACCGTATACATAAGAGCTCAATACAGGTAGAAAATATAGTGCAATACTATACTATACAGAGAGAACAAAATGAAAACAATTAACAACAATCACTGTATACTGTAGATATACCTCTGCCCACTGCTCCGGGTGTGTGTTCACAGTGTGTGTGTGTTCACTGCTCTGTGTGTGTGCACTTCGGATGGGTTAAATGCAGAGCACAAATTCTGAGTATGGGTCACCATACTTGACTGTATGTCACGTCACTTTCACTTTCAGTACAGTATGAATTAGTGCAAACAGAATATCAGGTTGCAGAATAATAGTGAGTCAGAGTCCAGTCAGTGTAGCTGATAGAGTGCAGTGCACACAGTATGAGGCTGTGTGTGTGTGTGTGTGTGTGTGTGTGTGTGTGGTGTTACTGGTACGAGTTCAGTTCAGTCTGATTGCCTGTTGAAGGAACTTGTTTTGCAGTCTGCTGGTGCTGGTTCTGTGATAATGTCTGTCTGATGGTGATGTTGAGAGCAATCCATGGCTCGTGTGGCTGGAGTCTCTGACGGTCCTCAACAAAAGAAAAACCTTGCGTAGATGTCCTGGAGAGACAAAATCATTGTGTCAATTATATATTATTATTATTTAGAATTGTTGTAATGGACATACCATTGATTCCTGTTGAAGGTTGTTGGAGGTATGGGCTCTCAGTTGTGAAGTTTCTTTTATGGCCGTAACATCTGTGCAGTCACACAGCTGTTTGGGAATTCAGTCTTCACAGTTTCAGGCTGCAGCGCTGCATTTGGTGACCATTGACTCCTCCATCTCTGGCCTCAGACCCGCTTCTCTTTAGTCTGGAGTGAAGACAAATGTTCTCAGTACCAGCTTTCCTTCTACTGCAGTCTTTCTGTACAAGTAGAAAATAATAAAAAACAGTCATAACAAATCAGTTATGTATTGAAAACTCATAGTACATATGAAGACTTCAGATGCAAAGGCATCTAAGTTCCACCTGAAGTTTTCTTCTAAAATCTTCTTAGAAGAACATTTCATACAGAACTTAAAGGCTTTTGCATCTGAAGTCTTCATATACAACACATCTCGTTCTTCATTTCTCCATCAACTGACTTCATCCTCCTTCAAAAACTGTAAGTCCATAAGAAAAATAGTTTTGGTGAATACAGGTGCAGGTGTCAGTACTCACCATATTCAGTCATTTTCTGCCCAAATTCCAGAAATGATGCCCTGATGATTTGTTCATTCTAGGACTTATAAAAAGATGTATATGTGAAAAATGATAATTGCTGACTTGAATAGAGATCAACATCATATGCTGTACTAATGCATTGCTTGAATACAGACACATCAATGGGGATGAGCACCTTTTCACTCTTTTCTGTTTGGGCACAATAGAGCCATGTTCATTCCTCATCCCCAACAGGACTGATGTTCTTTGTGTTTTTGCTCTTCAGCTGTAAAACAAAAATATGTCTATTAACCCCATGTTTAATTACTATTGCTTATTACATATGAATTAAGACAGATATAATTAAGTAAATTCACCAAAAGATTCAGGTTAGAGGATTAAATGAATATTGATTACAATTTTCTACAAACCTTTCTTGGAGAGGGCTGATCATGACAGGAACTTGCTGAGCCACACTAGTAGACATTCAGTTGACAAACCTGAAAGAGGCCATCATGCAACCATCCGCTCTGTTTGTACCTTACAACAGAGCAAGAGAGAATGTGTGAGTGAGTGGAGAGAGTAAAGGACTAAGATGAAGACAAACAAGCAAAGAAAGGCAAAATCTTGCGTTTGAGTTTAACAAAATGAGAGGGAAGAAAGCTGTATCTTCAAGCTATATTATTCTCATTATTTTCTACACTATAACATGCAGCAGGATTGTTGTAAGCAGTTTTAAAGACCTCTTCATACCAAGGATGAGTCCATACTTAATGACACAGAGGAACAACATCAGTGGAATATATTTTCCAGCTGATGAACATTAAACAGCCAATCAAAATGCACATTTCAAAAGCTTGATCATTTAAAGTGGCAGACATCAACGTCGCTGCAGTGTGTATATTAATAAACATAACTTTATCATTGGTTGATGTTGGTGTGGATGCTAAAATAGTTATTGTAGTTACTATTCTTGGTGTGAACAGCCTTAAATGATCTAATTTGGCCAAATTAACTGAAGATCTGATGTGTCACATGACAAGTTACACAGCATTTCCTGACTTGCTTTTAAACAGACGTGTTCAATTAAAATCAACATGGAAATAAAGGCAGACTGTGAGGTGCGGACAGATATCATGTACTGTTAGAACGGGTTAAGACGGTGCTAATAAAGAATACAGTGGACTCAATATAAACTTTAGGATATAACGCTCTGACTACTTAAAATGGACACAGTCTGCATGAGAGCTGAGGCGATGGTCAATGACAGCAGGAGGAAAAGCTGGAGAGTACGCTTGTACAATATCATATGAATTTGCTGAAATTGTTTGAATTATTAATACTTTGACATAGCACAGGGTTTGTACTGATGGGGTCGTGAGGTATTTAAAAAAGTAAAAAACATAAAATTCGGTGCAAAATGTAACTGCAGTAAAGTTCTGTCGAGGTGCTCAGATCAACACAGACGTACCTCTGGAAATATCTGCCTTAGCAGCTTTTGGTCTTCTCCGTAAACACACAAGATGGTCAAATTCATCCCTCTCCACAAACAAGGTTTGACAGGCCCATGGTCTTCCTTTTCAGCTGGAATAAAGAAAAAGTAACAAGTTGTTGTTGTTGTTTTAATACATACATGTTTAGACAGTGTGTTAGAAATGATCTGTGAACAAAATATTTGAAAGGAAGGACTATAAGGAAGGTTATTAACATAAAGTAAGGATAAATTAATTAAAGTAAATCAGTTATAACTACATATCTTCAACATTACCTGTGTCGAACCTTTGAAGGACTTCATCTTCACTGGAAACTTCTTCAAGTTGAGCTTCGAGTACAAGTTCCCTGTTAATACAAGAACTGATCAAAATCTGATTCTGAGCTGTGAAAATATGCCATGATGAACAAGAGAAAGAAAGAAAAATATGTGTGACTTATTTATGAATTACAGTTCAGAAAAATAGGAAAGGAAAATGAGAGAGAGAGAGAGAGAGAGAGAGAGTGAGAGAGAAAGAGAGAGAGAGAGAGAGAGAGAGAGAGAGAGAGAGCATCATAAAGAGCTGCTGGACACTGAATGTTGTTGTAGGAGCTGGAGATGTATGTGATATGAAGAAACTGCAAAACTGAAAAGAAAAAAAACACTGAATCACAATTACATTACAAAAAGGTATTAAAGGCATGGCAAATGTGTTACTTAACTAAAGAGTACACAATAAGCACAGTTACTGTGGTGAAAAGCATGGTAACGTGTTTATACTACAAATACCAAAGTAAAACTACAGTTATGACGGGAGATACATTGAGTTGTGGTTACTGAGGTTTTATAACACGTGACATGGTTCAGCGACATGTTACTATGGTAAAAACATGGTAAATGCGCGACTTTTACATGACCTCTTTCCACCACAGGCGAATTTCAAACGAATATCACAATGAAAACTAACTTTATAAAGCTGCAGATTTCGATTAAATGATTTGAACGTCAAACTGGTTTAATAGGACATACAGTGTCCAGTATCGATTTGAAAATAAAAACTCATATTATTCATAAACGATCGACTACTTTACGAGACGGGAGAAAACCTTACCTGTACATGTCTCGAAGTCATCTAAAATCCATATCATCAAAATCCACGAACATCTGGGAGAGTTTAAATCAAACAATTCAAAACGCAAATAGCAAACATGTTAAAATAAACCCACAATGCATTTAGGCGAAAGTTCATTTATCATACCTCCTGTTGCCAATAGGGGCGCTAATTTAGAGAACGCTCGTGTGGGTCGTATTTATGGATAGTGACAAACGACCCATACGGTCGTATGAGTTGGAGGACTTGTTGGACATAAAGTATGTTGAAAGTCTTTGTCTCCTATGTGGAACACTCGGCTAGTTCCCATTGTTAGTTGATGTTGCTCTTGTTTGAAGCTCAGTTGTTATAAGTAAAGTCTCTCAGTAGACAATTGTAACAATAAAACCACTTATTTTATTGGTTAAATTACGAAGCAGTGAATGCAAAAGTAAATATAAAAATCAGCTAAGCTATGTATTATATATATATATATATATATATATATATATATATATATATATATATATATATATATATATATATATGTAACTCTAAATCAAACTCTATAACTTTAAAAAGTAATATTGGAGATGTTGTATCAGGTATCCTTCACACTTAATGCAAGCAGCATCTGAAGGGTGATCTACTCTTCAGATTTTCTTATTCTTCTTTTTGGAAGATTACAATTCATTATCAGTCTCTGTGACTCATGTTCAATAGCCTTCTTCTTTTTGCACTCTTCAACTTTACTGTATAATCTGTGTTTATTTGACCTCCTTGTGGTTTTAAACCTTCTCTTCACTCCCGTGGTCCTTCTCGTTAACCTGTGGTTAGTTGTGAACACCTAGTTTACTTCTCAGTATAAACCAAAGTCAGGTGTTTGTTTACATTTTAAATCAACATCATTTTAAGAATTTCAGGTGCTTTCAGGTGCTTTCTTATAGCAACTTCATATTCAAGCATATATGGTATTAACTTTAATTTATTTGAAACCGGTCAATATCAAACACCATACAGCTATGTAAACCATGTACAGGAGCATAGAATTACCATGTGGCTACAATTTGATTCAAAATTGCATTATCCTTTCTGAAATGGCTTCTAATTGCTTAATTATGTAATTGGCATGATACATTTTTACCTTTCACTTTAATTCTGAATTCTCCAGAGATTGTTATGACTAGTAGATCACGTGTAGACTGAAGTTACCTTAAATTTATGGCCAGGATAGAGTAAATTTGAGGGTCCTGGATAAATGGAGCAGTAGGCATGTCATCAGGAACCTTTTGATTTCTGTCCATCACTGATTTAGCAAGTTTTATGGGAAACAAATGAGTAAATTACACTTTTTGTCAAAAACAAGCAGCAGGCACCCGACGTAAAGGTAATAGTCAAACTACATCCTCTGACTAAAATCGGACTGGTGAGTTTGTGATCGTGACATCCATGTACGGATGAAATGAGACTTAAATGTGACATCGGATCCCTGATGAACAAATAATTAAATGTATGGAATATTCAATGCATTTAATGCATAATTGATATTTGTGATAATTTCTTAATTAGAAATACAGTCTACCTTGAAATTGGTGCCAGATTAAGCATGGAGCTACAATAAAACTGAAATCCAATCCTGACAATATAAGTGAACTTTGTAAATGTGCAGTTAAAAGACCTACACACATTGTACCTTCATGACACCCAAGCCTGCCATTTAATGACCCAGCATTTCTAAGAGAGGAAAGGTGCACTATTTGTCCCCTAACAGATGCCTTAAACTGATCAAGTGAAGCATAAAACATTCTCTCCCCCAGATGTATCAGATGTCTAAATTATAATAAGGTCCATTCATCAAACAAACTGCAACCATCAAAAACAGAGGGAATATGGGGCACTCCTACAGCCACTATTATGACTGACCTTCATTACCTTGGCAACTTTCTCCCTTCAACTGATAATAGCCATAAGCTAACTGCACTAAACTTCCCAAAGAAAACATCATTAGCTGTCTGCTGTTCCAGGCCACTCTTAATGAACCCAATGAAGAGACAGACATGAGTCTTGTGTACGGTATCTCACATTGCTCTTGTCTGTATACAGTAAATGAAGCAGTTAGAATATCTCAGGTTATTTTCAAATGAATGTCTATGGACACATTTAAAAACAGCTAGTTTTTGCCAAAGTGTTGAACTTATACAAATACAGTAAATATACAGTAGAGATTAAGAGAATAAAAGAAAAAAACACACATAATCAATACAGAAACACATTAAAATACACAACCATGCATTTCAAAAACCAAGGAATACAGAGAAGTCTTCAGGTGGGATTTAAAAACAGAAAGGGAAGACGCAGATCTAAAGCTGTTCCAGACAGGCTACAGAAAAACCTTGATCCCCCTTAAATTTCAAGAAGGAGCGGGGTATATGCAAGAAAAGTTTATCAGGGGATCTGAGAGAGCGAGAGAATTGCTGACAGCTGAGAAGTTCAGACAAGTATGATGGGGCTAGATTATTTAACCCTTAATACATAAACAATAAAATCTTAAAGTGGATCCTATGCTGCACTGGTAAATAATGAAGAGATGCTAGGACTGGAGAAATGCTTTCTCTTCTCTTAGTACCTTACTGCAAGCGGTTCAGCAATGAATGATTGAGACCCATATAAAGCGCATTGCAATAATCAAATCTGGAAGTGATGAAGGTGTGAGTAACTATCAAAAAACAAAAAACATTTCTAAGCTTCTGTGCCTCTTTATATTTGTCTAGTCTGGATATCTAATAAGCAGCGATAATAAATGTTGAATTGTTTATCATATCACAGTTAAAATTGGAATTGTAATAGTTTTCCAAATTTTAATATACATTTTTGACCTACGGTGCTTCTATTGTAAGTGTATCATTCCTGTTTATCACAAAGGGAACACGCCAAAATCTTTTTGGTAATTTAAAAAAAATGTCCAATAGTATTCTTTTAATGCGGCTTTTGAAGCACATTAAAAGCAGTGCTTGTATCAGAGGATGAAAACATGGATCATGAGAGTAATTTCTCATAAAGATAATGCATCATTCTCCTTGCAGCTTCTCCTCTGCTCAGACCAAAAAGTTTGGTTCAGATCAAATAGGGCTTGGTCCCCAGTGTCTTCCCCGTCTGCTCTTCTTCACAGAGGAAGGGAGGATCACCTGTCAGCCCAGTGTGTGCACCTGCTCCCCATCCACCTCTCCATCCTCCACCTTCTTCATCAGATCCCCAACTTCCCCTTCATCCTCTCCTTGTCGGCTTCATTTTTTAAAATGTTTTCATTCTGTCAAACTTCCACTTGTCTTCCTGTTCTGCTGCGTGATCTAAAATGTTCAGAGGATGCATTCATTTTTTCTGAAAATGTAATCAACAAATGTTAAATACAGAATGAGCTTTGAGACAAACGGACTGTGCACGGATTTATTTCATTTATTTATTTTCTGACTTTCCTGGTCATGTAGAAATGTACTGTAGGTTTCTGTTGCTAACGGTTCTTTTGATCCTCCAGAAACAGCACAAAACGTAAATGAGCCTTTCAGTTTTGTTTAGGATATATCAGATTTCCTTAAATATATTCAGGTCAAGCTTGTGCAGTTTAACCCAATTGTTTAAAAAATGTCAGAAAAAAAAAAGATTTACAGGAAGCCTAATAGGACTGAAATGAAGAGCTAAAGTACCTGACAGTTACAAGAAGGGTAAATTTCAGTTTAATTATATATACATTTTTTAAATGTTTATAATGATGATTAAGTCCTGTTAACTAGCTGCTTATTAACATGCATATTACTAGCATATTGGCTGTTCATCAGTACTTATAAAGCACATATTAATGCTTTATTCTGCATGACCATATTTTAGATAGTATCAACTACCTTACCAGCTATTAATAAGCAGTAAATTAGTTTATTGATGAAAAACTAATATGATTTTCACTGTGCAGAACTGAGAGATTAATATTTCATCCAGTATTATATTATTGCTTCTATAACAGTGACATAAAAAAATACTATTGCGATATGACCCAGTTATGTTTTTTTTTACACCTGAATGCGAGAAACTGCTGATTTATGACATTCACCAGGTCTGTTTCGCAGAAAGACTGCTATTCCAGCAGCATTTAACGGTGTACTTATTTTTATACATCTGCTTTTTAAAAAGTTTACAATAGATTGACAGAGAGAACTGCAGAGAGAGACAAGAGAGAGAGAAACCATTCTTTGATGTTGTTTTGCACATGGCTGCACCACCCCATTATTTGAATATCACACGGCGCATAGTTTGAGCTTGGACTCTTTCTTTCTCTCTCTTGATGCTTTTGTGCGTGCAATTAAAGCTTGCGCCACAAAGGGATGTGTTTGTTAATGACATCTAGCATTTAAAAAGCTGTCATTACTTTGTCACCACTGAGAATTTGTTTCTTGTGTTGCGTGTACTTTACATAAACTTAACCTAACAATGCAAATGATCTGAAGGGGAGGCGCTGTTTGTTTAGTTCGGGTTATTCTGAGCTAATCACTTCCAAGATTAGGTAGATGAACAGATCTGTGGAGGTAGAGGGGGAGATTTTAGAAATTCTTTCCAGATATTTTTTTATTTTTCCATGCATAGTTAAAGCGGCTGAAATGTCTTGGCTGTATCAAATAACAGGTTATTTGGTTGAGGGTAAAATAAAACATGCCATCCTTTTCACTGGCCACCAATTAAACACAATCAAACTATTTATAGCTATTCCAGCCATTCCGGTTTGTCACAAGTTTCGGAAAGTTTTTTTCGAGTATGGCTCTGTGTGACGTTAGATGGAGCGGAATTTCCTTATATGGGTCCTGAGGGCACTTCTATCGGAAGAGCGTGCGCTCCCGTATAGCAGAGCACTGAGAGCACAACAGATGTTCACTGATCAGAGCGAGAGACCGGTAACCCTGCACAGATTACCAAAGAAAAAACAGCATTAAGGGACCAGTGGATGGAGTTTATTTTTACAGAGCATCAACGGAGTTGTGCAAGTGTTTTTGTTTGTTCCCTGCATTTCAAAGATGCTTGTTTTAGGCCCAGTTTGACGCCCGGATTTGCACATCGTTTATTTCTTAAGGATAATGCAATCCCAACGAAAAAGGGTCACGATCGTGTGTTGGAACCACAGGCGGTGAGTAAAACTGCTTCAAATATCTCTGTGTTATTAACTTAGCTATCGGCGCGTAAGCACATCAAGTAAACAACATGCAATGTTGTCATCAAACTGCACTTTTCACATGTACAGCTTAAAATTTTTTTAAAAAAAGACGACATAAAGTGGAACTTAATCATTTTCCAAAACCTCTAAGCAAATATATACAGTTTCAGTACATACCACATAGAGACGTTGTTGCTGATGCTTCTCTTGTTAAATTTCAGCCTCTGGATCTGATTCTGGATCATAAATATACGCCGAATCTGACTGTTAGCCATGGTTTGTTTTGGATGTTTTTTTCCTCACGATAATGTCACAGCTTCCAAACGCTCTCAACGTAAAACGCTCCGCCCACACGTCACGCCTCCAGTCGGTCGTGTTTTTCCGGGAAAAATCGGTACAATCTTTCTCTTATGAATATAATAAAACTAAAGTCTTTTTGGAGTTATGAAGGATGCAGTACTACTCTATAGGTACTCAAGATTAACAGGATATTGAGTGAAAACAAGCATTTCATCCCCCCCTTTAAGGTTGGACATGTACAGATCTAAGTGACATAAATTATTTTATTCCTTTATATTTTATAGAGCTGAAATGAGATATATATAATCATTAATTTCATAGGTATTGACCAATAATGGATATTTAATTGTGCTTTATTCCTCTAATTTTACATTTACATTACCTTTACATTCATCTAACATTCTCTTAATGTTATAGTAAAATGGTAATAATTTAATAGTTAAAGGTGAACTTAAAAAATCTCAAAATAAATATTTATTTTTTTATACCATACAAGATATTTTAGCGACGCCTTTACTTGTAGCATTTGTAATGACTGATAGTAGTTTTTTATTTTTATTTAGTCAAGTCAAGTTCATTCATTAACAAGTCATAGTAGTGTCGTTATTCAGCTTGTGTCAGTTCAGTCTTGATTCAAGTCATTTCAATAACTGTCAATGTTTCCAAATCCATCTTATGAACATACTGGATTCAACTGTAAAGCAGAAGACAATGGTGTCTTTATTCAGATCAATCTTGTTTTATTCAAATCTGATAGAGCCATCAAAATAATGATGTTGCTGAAAATTAAGGGTCTTTTTAAACCACAACCCAGCAAGCCAAAAACGAAAGTGGTAAGAAATCAGACATCAGCTACAAAATAAATTTAAATAATCAGCTTTTCTATATTCCTATTGGTATAATCAATATATCAGTTCAATTAAATATTTTATCTGTTTCGGTAAGAAGAAGAAAACCCATCAGGGTCATTTTTAAATCCTTTAAAATCTCAGAGTTCTCTCCAGCTCTGAAAGTGAAGACAATGTTAATTCAGGTTTTATTACATACTTTGTCACGTTCCCTTTTTTTTTCAACAACAAGTTTGCCATTTGAATTCTCAATGGCCAAATTTTCTCACTTGTGAAAACTAACTTTCAGCTTCACATTACTCCCACATTATACACACACACCAGAGTAGCCAAAGCTACCTTTAAACCTGCAAAATCTGCCCCAATGACTCTGAAACAAATCAATCTTCATTTAATTTTCGTTTATCAAAGTGGGAAAGTCACAGTTTGGAAGATGGAACCTTTTTTTTTCACTCTCTCAATAATATTTTGTTATGTTTGTTATAATAAAAAAGTTCAAATTAAAAAAAAGAAAGAAAGTTTAAATGCTCCACTAACTTCATGTGATAAATAATTTTTGGATACTTTTTTTTAAGTTAATCTCATCTGACTTCATAATTAAATCCAAAAAGTAATTCATTATAATATCATAAAATTTCTAAACCTCCAGAAATGTGGAGTGCAGAACAAAAGTGCAGTAAGAGTACGTATGGGGTGCTATGCTGAAGGTCTAAAGTCAAGGAACAGGGCTGGAGTGCCTTATCTTGGCATCTCCTTGTCACTCATGTGACTCACCCAAACAGCTAATTAGAGGCAGCCGAGCTTGGTCTGTTACCAGGCAACAGCAACAGGGGGTATTGGTGAGATTAGGAAGCTGGTGAGCACCAGGCTCTGAATCAGGTTGTAGGTCCTCAGCACGACTGTTTCTCTGAATCACACCTGCAGGCTCTGCAGCGGAGCACTCCTGCGGTGAGGCAGGAACAAAATCATCCCCTTCACCTTCTGATGGTGTTGGGGCAAAGGAAGAAACACCTCTGCTCTCTATGAACAGAGTCTTACTATACTGCTGTATATAGGATAAGACCAAATGTAGTCCTAAAAATAAGATTCTTTACTAAAAGTGTATATGGTATATTCAAATATTATTATGGAAAAAGGGGGTCATGCAACTGAAAACACAAAGTATTATTATTAATGAAAAATTTGTATTCGGATGATTTTAGAAAGTCTGTCCTTCTGGACTGAGTTTTATGTGAGTTCAACGTACCTTCTAGAACAGGGGTGGAGAACATTGACCCTAGAGAACCACTGTCCTGCAGAGTTTAGCTCCAACCCTGAGAAAAAAAAACCTGTATCCTAAAGACCTTGATTAGCTTGTTCAGGTGTGTTTGATTGGAACTAAACTCTCCAGGATCAAAGTTCCCCAACCCTGTTCTAGAACCTTCTTATTACTTATTAGAACATAAAATACAGTTTGTAAATATAACTGTTGCCACATATTCAGTTTAAAGAACTGATATAATAAATAGGAACCACTTTAACAAAGCATTTCTGTTTTTCGCGTTGTAATTATATATGCAGATAAGGCCAGAAACATGCAATGAGAAAATTAATGTCAATTTGGATTTCAGGCAGACTTTTAAAAAAACTGACATTAATAAGACATAAAGAACATTGGAATATTACTAAATAATTTACAGTCCAGAGAACTGATTATTTCAATAATTATGGATGATAAAAAAAAAGTTAGATGCTTATAAACATCATGGATTGACAATAGTGCATGGTGCTAAAAACAAATATTCATTTCACATATTTACATCTATTCCTGTATAATGTCTAATCTGATTTGTTGTTTTTCATAAGGAAGCTCAAATCGAGGTTGTTTTTAAAGCAATAAATTAGCCTCTCTCTGTGCACCATATTCCCACAGCCAGAATATAAATTGTATTCATTAGGACAGTATTCAACAGTTTGAGAGCGTGTATTTTTTTCTTCATAAGAACAGTTATGATTCATACACCAGAACCTATGTGCTAGAATCAGGTGCTTTATTGTTGTTATTATTATCATTATTATTATTATATTGAAATAAGCCATTCCATATATATTTTTTTTTAAGAGAAAGGACTTAGTTGGGAGCAAAACAAATATTTTGCAATATAGTGAGACACAGGAGCAAATAATATTAAATGAAATCTCATAAACCACAATTCATGATGTGATTTAGAAGTTGTGTCTAATGTATTTTCCCAATTTTTTCAAAGCTCACAAAATTTCCTGATGGTTTAATCATATGCCTATATAGATTTTCCAGATGCATCTAGATGGGATTTTGCAAAGCAGACAAAGCCACTCCATGGATCTGTTTCTTACTGAATCTGGAGGGCTGTGCTCATCAATTTTTTTTAAATAGCAAATTAGTTAGATCACATCCATGTACAGTACTTGTTGCTAGTTGGTTTCAGATGTCATTGGTGGGAAGGACTTTCTCATTCTAGACAGCATTTGATTGGCCAGAAATCGTTGTAGTGCAGGATCAGTCACCATTATTTTTAGCCCATTTTCCCGAAAGAGAAAAATTGTACGGTAACACTTCGTCCCCTTGGAATTATAAGGTTCTATCTGCGTTCTGAGTAGTTTTGAGATAATGAGCTTTAAAGTTTTTGTGTTCCATAGACTTCTGTAGATAGAACCTTTTTGTTTTTTCAATAAAAAATCCCAAAATGTACACAACTTAAAATAAAACATCATATAATGTAAATTATTAATATTTACATTATATGATGTATATATTCACAGATATAATATTGTCACAGAATAAGAATATGTGAATAACTCAATTGTGACAAAAATGTCAGATAGAACCTTATAATTCCAGGGGAACGACTTTATAATAACTTTCATTTGTAAATCATTAACAAACTTTTTATATAACATCTTTTTATTTGTAACACCTGTTAAATTAGTTTGTAGATTTTTCACAAGTACTTAATCATATGGAATTGAAAGTTTAATGACATTTGTAAGCATTATAACTTGGAACATTATCTAATGTTATTGTTATTAAGCAAACATTAACAAGCACATTAGCTCACATCCATAACTCTTTGAATATTTATTAACTAATGATCCATTAAGCATTATATAATGTTTGTTAGTGATTTAATAATAAAAGTTGTTATAAAGTGTTACCAATTGTACATAAATGTGAATATTAGGGTCACACTAACATCTAAATGACCTAAAAGCCACAAAAGCTCTCATTTTGATCAGATTTAAAGAGTTCAGCTGGACCTGAGGGAAGAGGACTCATCCCTGTTGCTCTCCTCTGCCCTCCTTTGCCTTTTGAGGCTAATTAAAGCGAAAAGCAGATTTATGGGTGGGCTCCCTCTTGTCACTTCATGTTGGCAGTCCCACTTGTGACTTTCACCTTGAGGGATCTGTGCCTGTTAGTAACAAGTCCTCCCAGCAAATTATTCCCAACTGTTTGACAAACCACTCCAACCTGCTGCAGCGCTGTCAACTCCTTCAAGCTAAAAAAACACATCCCACCAGTGTGGACTCAACTCTGTCCTGCCCTTTATCCCTGTCTGAACAAAGCCAAACTATAAAACTATAAAAAGTCTGTCATATAATTATGACATAGAAAAGTCTAAATTCGGAGACACCAAATCATAGTTGAGAAGGTCAAAAGCATGTCATACTAAGTCATAAAAATTATGACATAAAAAAAACATGACAAAAGTCAAAATTATGACAAAAATAATCAATAAAAAAAATCTTATAATTTCAACTTTTTAAGTCATAACTTTGTCTATGTCATAATTTTGACTTTTTATCTTATAATCATGACTTGGTATGTCATAATGTGATCATTCATGGTTTACCGAAGGAAATAGCCTTCCATAATATTTATTGTATAAGTATGTATAATATTTATAAAATAAAGTTGAATTGAATTGAATATTTATTACTCTTTTGAATTCACTTTTATTTTTCTATTTTCAGTTTTCAGTTTAATTGTAGTTAAAGTTTGCATTTGTATAAGTATTAGTTTTTCAAATATTGAACATATTTTACAAATATTTCTATATAGCTTTATTTCAGTTCTAGTTTTGTATTTAAACATGTCCCTTAGTTGCCAAGGCAACATTTTTATGTGTTCATCTAATATTTACACTGAATTTTATTTGACCTTTAATTCAGTTACTGAAAATGATTTTTAACAGTTTCAGTTAACAAAAACAACACTGGACATGACATACACATGCAAAGATGAATGCTGAAAACCTGAAATTACCTGCCAATTCAGATAAAGCCACAGTATTCAGGCCTAACATACTGAATCAGTTTTGTACTTGTGCTATCATAGAAATACTGTTTGCCAAATAATTTTCCGGAGTGCACTTTTTTAAAAGATACCTATAAAGCAAGTATACAGTGTCAGCTAAATAGTAAGTCTTTTCAATCCCCTAAAACAGTTGACCAACCTACTCCTGCTCAAGGGGAACCCTGTGGATGCAGGCGGTCTGGATGGAAGAGGCACTGACATGATGACTGACAGCCATACGGAACAGATATGAACACACTTCTCCATCAACATGGCAAAAAATGCATGTGTGTGTGAAACCTGTAGATGTTTGCATTTGCACATCTTGTGTATGTGTGTGTGGGTGTGTGTGCATGCAATATGACAACCTGGACTCCTGAAATGAGGTGACAAAACGTGTTTGTCTGTGTGAAGGCATATTTTCTGCAATATTCTTGGAGGCCTTTCCTCCCCTAAGATTCTCTTTTCACACTTTGCTGCACAACACATCTGCATCCAATGACCTCACTTAATGTCTCACTCAAGCAAATAAGATTGCAGAAGAGAAGAACAAAAGACCCATCACTCACAAAAAAGGGACGCTTTTGTCTCAGAGTTATTTGACAGTGTGTAACGCATCCTCTGAGGGAGTCTCAAGGTAATTGATTTCTTTTTCTCTCATTTTCCCCCCATTTCAGCCATTAGTCTACTAATAGAATTAAATCAGGCCAAACAGTGGAAGGGTCCTGTGGAGGTGTTGTCAAGGTGCAGTCATCAGCATGCATTAGCAGACCCTGAGAGGATTCGTTGTGCACGCCTCATCTACCGTCCTCCTTCAAGGGATTAACAGACAGACAGCAATAACCAGGGAGATTAACACAAAGGATGGTCACAATTAGCCCTCAAACTGTAAACATCTTATAACACAAAATGCGATTAGGGGCCTTTGCCGAACATGGAAGTCTTTACATGCTTCATTAATTGTGGATGTACTACTTCCGAAGTTGTTTGTGTTGCTTTATTATTAGTTATTGTAAATTGTATAGAAATAATTTTGCGTGCTTGCTTGTTTTCTAAATCCCACTATCCCAGCTTGAGCTTTAAAGCATGCCGTTGTAATGAGGAACAGTAATTGATGGACACTCCCTATAAAATTGTTTTAGTAAACAAATCAAAGTAAAAAGTACTGGCACTACTTGAGCTTTGAGCTCACCTGCCATGGTACTGAATTATTACCATATTCATGCACCATAGTATTTCTATAAGTAATTCATAGATTATCATGGTACTACATGGCATTGTCATGGTACCATGTCCAAAATTCATAAAAAATACAGTGGTCCTTTTGCATAAACTACAATATCGCCAGCTATAGTAAAAGTATATACTGGATGTATACATATTTTGTCTATTTTAAGGAAAATTGCTCCTATGAATGTCAAAGCAGAAGGAACTTTTAGGGGCCATTCACATAGCACATGAACAATTCCTTCTGCTTTGACTTTCTTAGGAACTATTTTTCATTTTTTATTTTAAATATGTGAGATGCGGGCAGTGAAATGGGGGAACAACAAGTTGAACATGAGTGCAATGCCCAGACAACTAGCTCCGACTTGCCTCATCACACCTGCCTGGATGTTTCAACTATACCTATTAAGACTTCGATTAGCTGGTTCAGATGTGTTTGATAGGGTTGGAGCTAAACTCTGCAGGACACCGGCCCTACGGGACCGAGTTTGGCGACCCCATATCCATTAAAACAATGGAAAAGTATCACAATGGAATGGAAACACGGCCTCTTATGTGTCACTGAGAAACACACAGCAGATTCATTCCTGAATTAATCAGTGTTTTGAACAAATCAGTTGAGTGAATGATTGAAATGATTCATTGGTAAAGATGGTTACTTGTCACCACCTACTGACTGAACAGTGTGACCTGCAGAAAGAAATGCTGAAAAAACACCAAAACTAGGGTCACAGGACACAACACTGGTATGTTGAGCGACAAGCGGAATGATACGATCAGTGAAAAGTCCCACTGTTGTTGAACTTTGCTTTAAATGCTGTATCATTATATCATTTTCAATTATTTGCATTATAATACTGGCATTAATGCAGCTGTTTAAAACAGATTTTGATCATAAATTTCATACTTGGTTTGTTCAGAATTTTCGCCTTAACACACCTGGATGGAATGATGTTGGACACCAAAGGCTTAAATTATTGGGTTTCTTGGAATCAGTAACGACCACTAAATCTTCTCTTCATCAAATATAAAAGATGAGAGAAAGCTGTACGATTTGTTCCTCGCTTCTTCGGAAAGGTATACCTCAAAGAGTTCCAGTACTCAGATTCACGTCCGTGTTCATCCTTCTCATTACAGGTCCACACTTTTTCATCACTATTCTTAAAAGATGTTTCGCTTTTTCTATTTTAAAGTTTGCAATGAAAGAAATAAGAAAAAAACACATTGGTTAGTTCAGTTTTGACAATAAAGGATCACATTACATATTTGATTTTTGGCAAGGGAGAAGAGTAGAAATGATAAGACTGACTGATTCGAGATCCAGCTGAAAAATGTATTAATTTATTTTAGTCAGAAGCTGTAACCTGATTTGAACTAAACTAATCATAATTCAGTCCAACCTTGTTCACCGGTTATTTCTGTTTTTCTATTTCTTAACCTCATTTCTCCAACAACTTGTCAGCATTTATATAATATCTGCCATGTCTTTCAAATATATAATGACATACTGTACATTACAGTCATATCAAATAATTTACAAACACTTTCTAAACTTATCCAACTAACTTTGTCCTGCTAGCTTCAGTGCCTCAGAGTTGTTCAAAGACTGTTCCTATCCGAAAACCAAGTCTTCTTTTACATTCTCCATTCAAAAAAAAAAAAAAAAAAAATGACAGGGTTCAAATAGCAATGTGTGCTATGCTAAGTCAGGACTGAGGTAAAAATAAGAGTTGGCCGTTTTTGAAAAAGGAGATAAAAGAACTCCCTGAATCTATCCGTCTTCAGCAGAATCACATTCCTGACAGATGGGATACTGTACCTCTTGTTATTCATCCCCTTTTTGTTTGACTCCATTCATCCCCCTTACAGGAGTAGAGCTACATGGCATGTGCCAGTTATTTTCAGACATTAATATATGCGTTTTAAAGACTTAGCCTTCATTTGAAGAATGCAACTGTTACCCACACCGAGATATCAGAGAAACGTTTGAAGTGAGTGCTCTCCTGCCCGCCTTTGTGTTCTGGGCTTGTAATATGAATGAATAATGTATCAGGGATTAGAAATTCATAATGCTCTTGTTTTCACCTTCCATGAAGCTTGCCCCTCTCACATATCCCTGCGTTGGCCTGTGAGTAAAATCTCATTATGGCAGATTCCCTGAGGTGGGAAGGACTAGGCCTCGGGAAACGGGCACACGGGAACGGGAGACTATATGGATGATGGAAGCTGGAGGAGAAGAAAACTTTTAATCACCTTTAACCAAAATTTCACCAGGGAAGGCAGAATGTATTATAGGCTGGAAATTAAAAGCACAAAAAACAAACAAGCAGAGTTTGTTCATCTCTTCCGATGCCGTTGGGTTGGTATTTAATGCTTCTATGGAGAAAAAAAAAAATTCAATCCTGCTAAGCAAAAAAAAAAAAAAAGATGATGTCTGTGAGGCACATAACCATGAGCTGCTGTGAACATGTTTATAGAAAGTAAGATTCTTGGTGATGGGAGCTTAGCTGCATCAACAGCTTCTGCAAGGTGTTAGTGATCAGTTTACAGCACGATTTACACACCAAGATTGAACCCATGGGCCGGGCTTACACAGAATTTTCACACGTAAAAATGAAGAAGAACATGTCTCGCACAACATCTACAAAGCAGTTTTGCCTGGTAATGAAGAATATCCACAGGGCATTTCTTTCAGGATTTTTCATAGGATATGCTGATTAGAGGTGGGAGAGAAAGCCCTGTAGCTAATATTCTTTATCATAATTTTACAAAATGCAAAGAAAACTGTCGGGTAAAATCTGTCAATGTCAAATAGCATTAAATATAGCAAACTGTTTTATGCTCCCATAATTTTCACATAGTTTTCAGGAGGCATTGCTCCAGTCTTCAGTGTCACGTGATCCTTCAGAAATCATTTGAATATACAGATTTGCTGCCCAAACATAATTCCTTACTATATAAGTGTTAAAAACGGTTTAAGATAGAATTTTAAAATAAACTGAATTTAAAAAGAACAGCTTTTATATAAAAAATTCATTAAAAGTAATAAAAAGTATTAAAGCAGCATGATCCAGAAGAAAAAAATATATCTTGGATAGATGAATGTTTTATTATATTGTCCCAAAATTCAATCAGCGTCTATCTAATGTTTTTTTTTTCTGCATTCACATGAATTCTAATGATTTTTTTTTTTTCAGCACTATTAACACCAAAGTCTTGTTTTTTCTGTTTTTTTTTAAGGAGCAACATTCAAAGTGAGCTTTCAGAAGCACACTTTATTCCTTTACAGTAGGTCATCTTTTGCATTTTACTGTACTGGTTTTTGGAAATAAATTAAATCGGTCTCTTAAGGAATGCCTCCATCTCTTCTCTGCAAGCGTTTCTTTTGTTTTGACCGCATAAAACCTAGTAAGGAGTGATAAGATCCTACTAAGAGGAGTTCAAGAGGTGTAGGAGATTAGCAAAGCAGTGGGTTACAGATGTTAAGTGAGAAAATTATTAAATTAATAAACTCTTACCTCTCAGGATATGAGTGGAAAGCTCTGATATATTTATTTCATTCTTGTAGTTATTTTCCTAAAATACTAGTGCTATAAATACATTATAGGACAGAATACAGAGCCACCAAGTATGGGGCAATGCTTGTACTTTGCAGAAGTTGCTGCTGACTTGCCCAGTTTCTCTCATAGAGATCTGCAGGAAAGAGGGTGGTAGGTCACTATGGAAACCTGGGATATGTCATGTCTGTAAGCCACCTAGGGATGAATGAAATATTAAACTCAAAGACCATTCAGCAAACTATGAGTATTATAGTAGCCCAGCTTCTAGCCAGAGTGCTCTATAGCTGCCTTAATTTGTGGTTATACTAAAAAAAGAAAGAATTTATTGATCTCTGAGGGGAAAACTAACATCCTACAAGATGGTCAAAAAAAAAAAAGGTCAGTCAATGCAGTCATTCCTTTTTTAATAGAAAGTATTTTATTCTGTTATTGTAAACATACAATGTCATGCTGTGTTTTTCTCTCATTTAAAGCAACATAACAAAATGCCTTTTCCTTTTTTAACAACTGTGTTGTAAAATTGAAAGAGAATATAGTTGGCTCAGAATGTACAAATCAGCTCAAATTAAACTAGATTCCAAGTACACAATCCATCCTTATTACCGAGACACCTAAAAACTGGATTAACAAATACTGTGTAACACTTAGCCCAGCATAAATGGGATCTGACTTTCCTGTGTGAAATTTTAAATGTGTTACATGAATGACAAACTGGAAATACGGTTTGGTGTATTACACAGGTTCACAATAAAAGACTTTAAAACATCACAATAAAACCATACCCTTAAAACAGACCAAGAATCCCCATGTGTTGTTGAGTCCAGCAGTGTTTATACACGATCCAATCTGAGTGAAATCCAACTGGCTGTAAGTGTCCGGAAAGTTAAGTCCAGTAAAAGTAACTGTTAATGGCCTCCATGCTTGTTTGCCATGCTGCTCTTCTTATAGTGCTCCTGCTTCCTGCCAGGTGACTGATCACCTGACAGGCAAACTGAGAAAATAGCAGTGGGTGCAAATTTTGGTGATTAAAATTAGTTTTAATTCAATCCTGATCAGTTTCAGGGTTGCCGGACTGGAGCAATGCATAAGCATAGCAAAAAGGCACACTAGATGATAATAAGGTGATTAATCATTTAAATTTAGGCTATAGATAACTATTTGATCGTGCATTGAGAATGTAAATGCTAGAAAATATAAATGATAACATTAATAAAAATAATACACACATTAGTTTTTTCAAGCCTTTTTCTTATTTCTCTGTAGAATTCCAGCAGTCTTGCTAATTTCTTCTCTATCGACAGGATTAGCACACTGGGGGAGGCATATAAAAAATACTGATGGGATTAACATTCACATTGTCTGTGTGTTACCTTGGTACAACCTTGATACTTTTGAGAATGTTCGAAATAATCTTCATAATATATGCATTGAACAGCATTTTCATGAAAGTGTCTGCTCACTTTTGCTAGCAGCTCATACTAAAGATTTGCCAGAAACCTACTTCTGTGATCCTGCATGTTTCATGTTGGATGCATGTCATCCCTATAGCACTTACAAACAAATTGAATCTGTCCATCACAAGATCTGAAAGATCCCGCCATTTTTATTGGTGGAACCTCCAAATTGAACTATGATTTATGATATAGTCCAATGTAATCTCACTTATAGATGTGGACCAGCTTTAAAGGGTTAGTTCACCCCAAAATGAAAATGAAGCCATAAATTACTCACCCTAAAGTCACCCTAGATGTATATGACTTTCTTCTTTCAGATGAATTCTGTTGGAGTTATTTTAAAAATTGTCTTTGATCTTTCAAGCTGTAAGATACAATTTAGCGGGTGTTGCACTACATTGGCCCATGAGGAGTTTAATATAAAGCTCACACAAAAAAGTGTCTCAAACAGCTCTGGGGGGTGAACAAAGGCCTTCTGTAGCGAATCGATGTGTTTTTGTAAGAAAAATATCCATATTCAAAACGTAATAATCACTTTAATCTAGCTTGTGCTCACAGTTCCAGGGGAATGACGTATACTCTGTATGAATTTCTTTCTTCTGTTGAACACAAAATAAATTCATACTGGTTTGGAACAACATGAGAGCGAGTAAATGATGACTGGCTTTTCATTTCAGGGTAAACATGTGCGATCAAAAGAATGTTATGTGTTAAAGAACTTAAGATTTTCTTCATAAAATAGAGTAAATTAATTGAGAGCAATGCATAATACATAGGATGAAATTAAACAAACAATCAATATAAAAGAATAAAACATAAACGTAATTAACCTAGATAAAACAAAAAAGCATAAATGCAACTTACACAAAGAAAGAAAGACAGAAAGAAAGAAAGGAAGACATCACACACATTTCTTCATGCACCATCAGAAAATAGTTTTTACTAATAATCAGGGTGTTTTGCAAAGATAATCAGCACAACAGACAGTAAATTCACTGGTGGATCAGCAGTTCACTTCGGTCAACAGAATTAATTTTAAATCTACAAGTGTATAATTAACCTATAAATGGCCTGAGATGGCCTGGGTTCAAATCATGATTATTGTATTTTATCAAATGGTTGTGGTGCTACTCTGCTTCATGTTTAAACTGCACTTTATCTGTGCAAAAGCTGCAGTAAAGCATGATGCAATATCGTCTGTAGCCTAGTATGTACAATGTCTAGCATATTTTATTCATTGAACTCTCAGGTGACTGTTAGTCTGACTCCTCGTACAAAACAAAAGTGGAGTTTGAATGAACAACAGCTTGGAGATGCACAACGATATAATATATATATATATATATATATATATATATATATATATATATATATATATATATATATATATATATATAGAAAATAGACACATGAGTAGTAGCATGTTGTATATTCAACTTTTTATGTTCAGAATCAATCAATCAATCAATCACATTTATTTATATAGTGCTTTAAACAAAATACATTGCGTCAAAGCACTGAACAACATTCATTTGGAAAACAGTGTGTCAATAATGCAATATGATAGTTAAAGGCAGTTACAGTTACAGAACAACAGCACCTTTGCTTGTGTGATTTTGCTTAAAATTAATTTGTTTTTATTTAATTAAATTCTGCCATTTAAACTATGCAAAGGTTTAAACATGAGGCTCTGAATTAAAAGCAAAATATCTAGAGTGGCAGTTAACAGGTTGGTTCATTATTAATGTAGTACCTGTTCGTATCAAGTGTAGCTTACTGTTGGCCATCTGTTATGTAAAAAATAAAGAAGATGTTTTTAGGTAATGGGCCTAATGTTACACTGCTATTGCTTTTCAGGCTGAATGCCATGTTTCTCTGACCAAATAGCATAGCTTGTGTAAATGATTAAAGGGTTAATGCAGGCATGGACAGCTTTAGATGGGTGCTGAAGGAAAATGTGCTGCGGCAGGCTGAAGGGTTAACGGCCGACTGCTCTTTTCCAGTGGGGGGTTTCTCGCTTGCCTTTTCCCTGTAGTAATGCAAGCTGAGCACTGGTCAGTGATGCCCACTGGCTCTCATTAAGAGATGGCAAATCATTATGGATCCCTTCCATTCCTGCAAAGCTCCCCTAAACCTCTGGCGGCTCACGGCTGTGAGCTATCATTAGCAGATGACAAACCCCATTAGAGTGCCCCCTCTCTGGGCTGGAGTGGATCTGACAAGCCCTCTTTAGCCTTCAACCAGTTCAAAAGCACAAAAAAAAGCATTAAAAATCCTTTTGGTAAATACACTTATACAGAAACTCAGCAACATTAAGATATTTCCATACTATCAAATATGTGCACAGTCTGGTTTATATAGCCACCTTATTTTGCACAAAGCTTCCGGTAATCAGCTTTCAGTTATTTTTACAATGCACAAACAGCCTGTTATGCTGCTTGATATTGCAATCTAGTATTTCTTGTCATATGACTTTAATGCACATCATATTCATAAACACACTGGTTTGTAGCACAAATAGTTTTACCATTTACTGCACTTATTCTTCTAGTAATAGAGCAGCTCATAAGTCTTACACACTCGTGGAAAACAGCTTCTGCATTACCAAGAAATTTTGGAGCACTTCATGCTTGCTTCTGCTGACCAGCTTTTTGGAGATGCTGATTTCATTTTCCAGCAGGATTTGGCACCTGCCCACACTGCCAAAGGCACCAAAAGTTGGTTAAATTACCATGGTGTTGGTGTGCTTGACTGGTCAGCAAACTCACAAGACTTGAACCCCATGGTGAATCTACAGGGGATTGTCAAGAGGAAAATGAGAAACAAGAGACTAAAAAATGCAGATGAGCTGAAGGCCACTGTCAAAGAAATCTGGGCTTCCATACCACCTCAGCAGAGCCACAAACTGATCACCTGCATGCCACGCTGAACTGAGACAGTAATTACAGCAAAAGGAGCCCCTACCAAGTATTGAGTACACGTACAGTAAATTAACATACTTTCCAGAAGGCCATCAATTCACAATTTTTTCTCTTTATTGGTTTCAAATATTCTAATTTGTTTAAACTGGTGGGTTTTTTTGTTAAATGTGAGCCAAAACCATCACAATAAAAAGAAACAAAACTACTTCAGTCTGTGTTCATTGGATTTATTTAATACAGTTAAACAGTTTGAGTTGAATTACTGAAATAAATGACATTCTAATTTATTGAGATGAACCTGTAATCAAGTGTAGATTTTGAATTGTGAAACTGTCTTTGTGCAATCCGTAATAAAGCAATGCATGAAACTAGCTATCTCTCTGTTTTATTTTAAAATTTGTAGATTGAAAACCTTGTTAGGAAAAGAACCCCCCTCCCCCTCCCAATTTGGATTACTTTGACTTCACAGTCCCACCCTGACAGCCCTACACCCTGCACCAGGTTTTAATTAGAGCTATTTGGTCAGGACCAATAGCATTGCTTTCTCAATCCCGCAAAGTCTTGCACATCTACTAATTTGAAGGGATCTTGATGCCTGTGGGACTTTTATATCCTTCCAGGCAGGAGTGTGCAATGCATGCCCACTTTCATGTGGAAAACTTCACATGTGACAAAGAGACTTAGTTGCTAGTAATGTTGCCATTATTGAACCTCAGAGAGGTTTTCAAATGGGCCCTCAGACAGAATCGGTCTGTTTAAGTCTGGATTCAAGTGTGTGCAGCAGCTGTGTACAGTCTAACCCTGAACCAATAAAGACTGTGGAGCCTTGTGTGTAAACTTTGTGATTGTGTGTGTGCATGTATGTGATGAGGGGGACTTACAAGGCTTAATGCACAGCTGGGGTAAATTTGCTCCAGGGGCAATACCGAAGAAGGCCTGCTGTTGCCAAAGTGAAATGCATGGAGAGTCTGTGCAATGAAGTGTGCTTCCATTGTCTGGAAGTAGGGCAGTGGCACAATGAGGCCTGGACCTGAGAGACCATCTCACCTTGGCTGGAGAAAGCTGTTATGTTACATCCAGGCGATTCACACAAATATGTTGAGAGTGTGTCTGCTGGGGAACTATTACATTTGTGGTGTCCTGATTGCTTTGCAAAAAGCAATCTTGATAGTAGGCTCACTTACATTTTTAATGTGCTGAAATATGTCATGAACAATGTACCTTCAGTTGATCATAAATCATAAATTAAGACGAGCACCATTATTTTCATGTTAGAATCGATAACTGAGCTGGTGCAAGCTGTGTTTTGTAAAAATGAGTTTGCGATGTAATACAAGAGATATGAAAGTAGCTCCGGTAACAGTTCTTTTTAACACAAGCACATGGACAACCCTTTGTAACTTTGTGTAACGGTGTCAGCCGCTTCCAGTTATTTTTGCTCTACATGAATATTCTGTTATGGTGCTTGATATTGCAGTTTGTAATCTGATATCATGTTGTATTAATTTCTTATCATACAAATTAACAATCTGGTTTGATGCACGAATGTTTTTAACATTTATTGACCTTTGTTTTTCTTCTATTTATTCACCCATAGCAACTTTGGTGAGGTTTCATCAGAAGTCACACAGGAAATAGCTTATTTCCGTGATGAAAAATAAAGTTGTCATCGGCAGCTGCTTATAGTAGGAAATAATTGACTGCTGATCCTGTTGAAAAAATCAGAATGTCTGTTTCCCCAATGCATTGCCCCACTTTCAGAGGTCTTGCTCATTCTCCTGGGGGTCACCTTCACACTATAACATAATAACACATGGCAGGTACACATTGTCATCAGCAAAAACCCAGGTAATGCCATCACAATTGAGTGACAACTACATTCGTTTCACTTCTTTCTTATCTCTACCTCTCCATCATAAATCACTGGATTTTTTTTCTATGGACTGTCTGTCCACACACTCAGTCCTGTGTTCATGGTCACCTCATGGGATCCGAAAAACTCGGAGGATGGGAAATAAGCACGAAAATTAGTCTGCGTTATCTCGATAGGATGTAGCACAAGATTGTTTTGCCGAACTACATGTGGCTTAAATTCTAGATGCTGTCTGACAGTCTAACACCATGAGATGGCCCGTGAATCAGACTTTTTCTTTCTTATAATGTTTGAACAGTTGTTTAATGAATGAAGATTAGTTTGGAAATACAATTACAAAGTTTAAAGAAGCATGATCTTTATTGATTCTTGGGGGGGAAATATGTTCTACAACTTTGCCTTAAAGTTTTAAAAAGGAAAATATATCCATTTCATTACATTTTTACTAAATTTCATCAAAATTCCATTATTCACACCCAAACCACAAAACCATATTTCATATATATATGCACATAAGATACATTACTGCCAAGTCCTGACAGAAGCAAGAGATTAATTAATAAAAAATAAAATTAACAAAAAACCTTCTACAATGACCCAGATAAATGATAAACATACAGTGACTCTAAAGCGCTCAGCACTTCACAGTTCTTTCTCTCGGTGGATTGGGAAGCAGCGCCAGTGCAGTGATGGAGAGATTGTATGTGTTATACTGACATCCAGCGGTAGGTTACTGCATCAATCAACGTTGTTTACGTCCAGGGTCGACAATCAGGAATATCGTTTCAATATGTGTACAGTCAGGATTATCGTTTTAATATGTGTCTCTGCGTGTGGTTATCTAGAACACAAATTCAGTTTGGCTGAAAAATAAATAGCGTTTGAAAAGCAAACACCGGGACATAAGACAAAAGTAAAACTCAAACAGCTTACTTCCTGACACACTCAATATGGCAGACTACTGCAACCAGGTTTGAACTTTCCGTATCGGTGTCAGTGTCAGTGAGACGTAAGTGATGTTCATGGACGAAAGGAACCAGAACTGGTTGAATGACATTTAAACTAAAACGATGGAAGAAGTAACAAATATGATTTCCAGCTGTTATTGTAAAATTACTTGACGCTGAACGCATGAGCGGTGCTCGTGCAGTTAAAGATGTCGCGCGTTACAGCTGATTTGAAGTATCAAACACTTCTCGAGGTAGGTTCACTGTCAACACTACCGTGGCAGCTATGGTTTACCATATTGTAAATGTTTAAGAGCTAATAAGCTAATTACCGGTACTACAGTATTAAGGATGACATACTGAACTAGATATTTCAGTAGCTGTCTAGTCGCAAATCATAACGAAGTCCCTTATTCAGAATATGCGTTCTCCTATCTTGTCATTTTGTTTACATTGGTTTTTTTTAAACCCAATGGCTGTCGTAACTGCCCATACGAAAATTAACCATGGTTTTATTGAAATAAGGCTAGTAACCAGGTTTTCTTTTCTGTTTTTCTTTTTAATTTAATTTTTTTTTTTTATTTGTTTTATAATTTTTTTGCGTTTGGATTACTATTTGTATAACCGCAGTTTTACTACAAATACCATGGTTAAACTATGGTTAGTGTAGCAAACCCATGGTTAATTTGTGGTTACAATATAGTAAACGTTTTTGTTTGATTTATTTGTGCGGAAACCATCGTAAATGTGATTGGTTACCATGGTAAATGTGTCTTGTTGAGGTTGTGGTGCATGAGGATCAAATTGTTTACTGATCACGATCTTCATATTTTCTCAATAGTGTAATTATTGTTACCCTGAGGAGGTGCTTAATGACGTCAAAGACGTGTCGACGAATTTCCCTCACCTGCAGTTATATGTGGACTATTATTGTAAGTTTATCTTTGAAAGCACACCAGAAGTCTGATTTTCAAACAGTTTTTTTATTTACAACTCTAAAATGTTTGTGAGTTCTGAACTGAAACTACAGTAATCTTTTTTCTTTTCTCTTCAGTAATTTTTTTTTCTTTTCTCTTTCTTTTTTAATAACAGTGAATGCAACAAAACCTACATACTTCTGTATGTTGCATTTTGCATGTTTTTTTGTTTCATGAATTTCTTTTGTGTGTCATAATCACTGTTTATATTTTGCTGAATTGTTTATAGTCTACATACCCCACAAGTGGTTTCTTTTTCCCTAAGCTATGTTTAACAGCATCATTTTAACAGCAAGTTCTAATGCTTCTTTCAGGATTCTTTGATGAATAAAAAGTTTAAAAGAACAGCATGTATTTAAAACTGATTATCCGATTATTTATAAATGCATAAAATTGATCAAATTTAATAATAAATGTCTCTGCTGTCATTTGAGCAATTATCTGGGTCCATGTTGAATAATTATTTTATTTTATATCTGACTGCAAACTTTTGAATGGTAATGTAGATATCATAATGGTTTTCATTTTTTGTAAGAATGGGTTTGTTTGTGTCTAAACTGAAATATAATTTTAAAAGTAATTATACACTGTGAAATATTCATGGGTGTACAGACTGTAACAAGTCTGTCTCCTCCTATATATATATATATACCATAACAATGCTGCTCTGCTGACTTTTTGCTTACTGTGCACAATTTCTTGCATGTGTATTTTCTGAGGTCAGTTCTCTTCTCTTTTTACAGTCTATCCAAACAATGATAAGAAGAAGTTGGTTTATTTGGGTGGCACCGTTCCGGTTACATATGAAGGTAACTATCAGTAGCTTTACTGTAACCTATAAATAATGCCTCCCAGTGTTTGTAACTGCTTTCCACCAACTGAAACTCATTCAATATCTATAATGTTGTTACAAAGGTACTATGTACAACATTCCAGTCTGTATTTGGATCCATGAGACCCATCCCAAAAACCCACCCAGGTGTTTTGTTTGCCCTTCACCCTCCATGATCATCAACGCTGAAAGCGGAAATGTTGATGCCAATGGTCGCATCCTTCTCCACTGCCTCAACAACTGGAAGATTGTAAGTCAGTTTTATAGTTATTGTACATGTTCTTATTTGAAATCATTGATGTATATATTTAATTCTGGATTTAAATGTTTGATTTCTAGGGCTGGTCGAACTTGTCGATAGTTCTGGAAGAGATGATTGCCGCCTTTCAGCGTGAAACTCCTCTGTTTGCAACCCATCCAGTCCAAACCCCTCCACTGCATCCTCAAGCAAAACACCTGCAAGCTGAACTGGTAGTTCAACCGAATCCTGTTTTGTCTTATGGCAGGTCAGTGCTTGTTTGAGTTTCAGTTAAGTCATTCTTATGAAAAGATTTTGACACTAGTCTCTCAGTTTAGCCCCTTTTTGACGAACAGTGGATACTGATGTGATTGAAGTCTTCTTTTTGTTTGTTTGTGCCGCAGCTGGCCACATACGGGCAGCAGTTCAGTGCAAAAAATGTCAACAGCTCAACATGGAGCGTCCATCTCATCTGTGCCTCAGCATGCCAGCAACAGTAAACATATTTTTTCTGCTGAATACTAGTCTTGCATTTTGTTCACTTCTTCAGATTTTCAGTTTTATGAATATTTCATACTCCGTATATACCAATTTTAGTGTCACCGAAATACTACTATAGTCTCTATTAATATTTTAAATTAGTTTTTATTTTTATGTTGTCTATTATGGCTAAAGTTTTAGTTTTTTTTTTTCTCCATTTTATTTTTATTTTCTCAGTTTTTATTCATTTTTATTTAAGGTTTAGTTATTTTAGTACATCGAATTGAGGTAAATGAAAATGAGAAATGTTGCCTTTGCAACTTGCTATAATAAAATAAAATATATAAAAATATTAACTTTTTAAATTTTACCTATATGGCAATTTCATTTGATTTTTCAAGTAAGTTTAAGTTATTTCTTTAATATATTTTATAATTAGGTTTATATTCTTTTTTTATTTTGGTTAAGATTTATTTTATTTTTATTAACAAAAAAGTTAATCTCAGTAAGTAGAAGCTGTTTTGAGATGGTAACCTGTTTCATTTGTGCTGTAATGTGTCAGTTGATTGCCACAGCTCAGTGTGTCAGAGCATGTCGAATCAGTGTTGCCAAGTCCACGGTTTTCCTGTGGAATAGGGCTACTTTAACACTGTTGCCGCAGGTTGTTTTTCTTGTTCACAGGTTTAAGCGTCCCCAATATTGTGATATTTAGCCACTAAAACATATATTTTACCATTTTTGCATTTTTACTGGGGATGCCCCATTGAAACGTGATTGGGCTACTTTTGAGTAGCAATCGGGCAGGTTTTATTGTGAAAACCTGGCAACCCAGGTGTGAATTTATGATCTTTAGTGGGTTGATAGCCAAAGCTGCTATCTTCTTCTTGTTAGCAAAAGCCATGCTGATCTAATAACACTGTTTAAATGCATTGGTTTAGTGTCATTAATGGTTTCAGACTTTCCTTTTCTATTCTTGGCTAACCATTAGGTTTCTTTTCCTAGGCCTACCCAAGAGTACAAAGTCCCAGATGAACCTGAATCAAGCCAGTGAAACAGATATGAGCGGGGTAAGGAGATCATACACGCAAGAGCTGCTGGATTTCGGGATCACGTTTGGTGCTCAAGCTTTGGAGACTAACCACCAAACAAACCCATTTATTTCTCCTGCCTCAGGTAATAGGTTTGGTTTTTTTTTTTTTTGTTTTTTTTTTTTTTCAGTTGTAATATTTTGAATTTTGAATTAATTAAGGATTTTCTCTGCTTCAGTTCCCACCAGCAATGCTTCTAATGTTGATGACATAGACGACCTGTTCAAAAGCCTTCAATTACAAAGAGTTGTCAACATGTACCAGTTGAGCAACAGGGACAAAGGTAAATAGCAGAACATTTAACAGTGTTCTTAAAGACTTGATGAATGTCTTGACTTGAAAAAATCTCTACAGAGAAAATGTCCATTATTTTCTATTATTTCCATAATAATGATTCAGGAGTTTAATAGTGCCCTTACACTTTTTCAGCAGTCAGTCTTGGTTCAGTTGTGAGAAACACTGTTGTGTAAAACAATGCAGATAATACACTGAACTAAAAAAGACTCCATTTTTTTTTTAAGATGTTCATCATGCTGGAGGAGTGTGGCAGGATTGTGGTGGTGGAGTTCAGTCCAGCTTAGTGGATGATTGTCACAAGGTTGTGGTAAGCCGGCTTCCTGTGGGCGTCTCTCCCAGCAAGATGAAGAACAAGCTCATCATCTTCTTCCAGCGGAGACAGAATGCAGGAGGAGAGGTTCTAGATGTCAAATACCCTGCAGCACTGCCAGACCAGGCCTGGGTGCTCTTCAGACGCCAAAGAGGTAAAATAGAACATAACTGTTCACCTCCACTAACCAAAAAAGATTCTATTTAATTGAAAAGTTTACTGTTCGCTTTTGTGTTGTTGTTTTTCAGACGCAGAGTATGTTCTGAGGCAGCCCGACAGGGTGATTACCATTAATGAGCAGCCATTTCTTATTCAGCTGAAGAAGTTTGAGGACATGGAGGTAAGAGGAGGCCAAATCAGGATAGCACGTCACCTATTTTTTACTCATTCATTTTGTACAGGATTGCATTACAGAAAGATCCTACTTTCAGCTCCCAGGTGGTGTTGAAGGTGAGAAAGCTAAAGTGTTTAGGAGCATCTTGAGTCTGGAAGGGTGCAGTTTCAGCTCCACGGATGTTCTGGAAGCAGTGCAGTCATGCCGAGACTTCCCCTCTGCTCTGAAATATCTCTGCCATGATTGCCCTATATGCCAGGAGCAAGTGTCCTTCAATAGGGTGAGAATAAATTAATTGTGTTTTTGACCTAAACATATGGGACCACATCAAATTTGAACAGATAAGAGTTCTTTTTAAAGAGTTCCGCAGCATGTTTAGCAGCGGCAGCTCTTAAAACAGCCAAAATAACCTACGGTAATAACCCAGCTGCTCTGATGTCTGTTAATCGAAGAATAAAAGAAAAAAAGAGCTTTAAGGACTCTATATTTAATTTAGAATTTAGTGTTTGATAACTTTATTCAATTTCTGTATATTTCCTACTTGCTGAAGAGCACAGGAAGATACAACATTTATTTATTTTATTATATGTGAAGATTGTTTTAAGTTCACTAGACTTTTTTTTTAAATCTAATAGAATGGATATAGTCAATGGTTAAATATTGGGGGGGAATAAACGATTTCCCAGTGACATCGGTAGTATTGGTATCAGTGGGGAAGTTGTGGCCTAGTGGTTAGAGAGTTTGACTCCTAATCCTAGGGCTGTGGGTTCGAATCTCGGGCAGGCAATACCACGACTTAGGTGCCCGACAAGGCACCGAACCCCCAACTGCTCCCTGGCGCCGCAGCATAAATGGCTGCCCACAGCTCTGGGTGTGTGTTCACCGCTGTGTGTGTGTGTGTGTGTGTGTGTTCACCGCTCTGTGTGTTCACTGCTGTGTGTGTGCACTTTGGATGGGTTAAATGCAGAGCATGAATTCTGAGTATGGGTCACCATACTTGGCTGATTGCCTTCTGACAAAATATACTCTCTTTATGTTGCTTCTAAATTAATTTGAAGATTGTTGTGGAAAATTTGTGGAATAATTGCAATATAAAAGTATATTTAAAAACTTTAATTTGAAAAAAGTCTTTCATTCCTAAATGTAGGATGTGCCCCTCTTTTCTTTTTTCAGATGGTCACCATGACACACTGCTCTTGCACATTCTGTGAGAGCTGTTTTAAGAAGTACTTCTCCTCTGTCATTAAGGAGAAGAATATAGTACATGCTGTGTGTCCACTCTGTAATCTTCCTGATGTACAAAGAGGCCGCAGGGAGGAGTCTATGGAGTACTTCGGTCTACTCGACACACAGGTGTGGAGCTCTAAACATGGTTTTTTTGGTCCATATAAGATTTAGTATTGAATTTAACTAACTGTAAATCATTGTGTTTTTGTAGATCAAGTATTATTTGGACCCCCAGATCCATGAGCTCTTCCAGAGGAAGCTCAGAGACCAGGCACTTCAGGAAATGCCCAACTTCCGCTGGTGTGCACATGTAAGTTCTGTTATTCGCAGATATTTTGTGTGGTTTAATTTCAGGTCTGAGCATGATAGCGATTTTATGTCTGTTTATATTTTTGTTGTCTTTGTTTTTTAGTGCTGCTTTGGGCTCCTTCATGAAGCAAACAGGCTGAGAATGGATTGCCCCAGCTGTGGGAAAAGCACATGCTTTCAGTGTAAAAGGCCGGTAGGTTTTGCCTTAACAAACAACAATGCTTTGCATCATATACCTTAACTTATACTTCTTTCGAAAACATAAAAAATAACATTTCTCAATATTACCGTCCTTTTGAATGGTGGTGAATATATGAATAAATGTTACTATAATCTATAATATTATTATATAAATGTAAAAAATCTAATAAATATTTAAGAGACATACTAAACAGATATTTTAGAAATAAAATGTAGAATTTGTAGATTTGTTTCAATTTGTTCATTGAAAATGCTGACCAGCAAGTAAACATCTGAACTCAACAATTCTTACTGTTGAGCCCATGCATTGTGCTGGTGCTTGAAATCTCGTATTGATGGAAGCCGTTGTTCTGGATGTTTGTTGTCTAGTGGGCTCCACAACATGAAGGAATCTCATGTGAGAAGTTCAAAGAGTGGGAGCAACTCAACAGCCCCGAGTACCAGAACTCAAGGCTGGAGCAGCTCCTCAGCAGGAACAAAATAGGTAAAGCAAAGTTGGTTCAAAGTGTCTTTTTGGAACTTTCCCTGGTTGTAACCGTATCCGTCCCCTTTCAGACTGTCCAAAATGCAAATTTCGCTTCTTCCTGGCCAGAGGAGGCTGTTTGCATTTCAAATGCACTCAGTGCCAGCACGAATTCTGCGGTGGCTGCAGTCAGCCATTTAAACAAGGCTCTGTAAGTTTTGTTATCTCAACAGTCGTCATTATGATTACCACAGAGCTCTGTGTCAATTAATGAGCATCTGTTGTCCTTGCAGGCCTGTACTTTTTCTACTGAGTGTGGAGCTAAGGGTTTACATGCTCATCACCCTCGAAACTGCCTGTATCATCTGAGAGACTGGAGTGTCCCAAGACTAAGGACCCTGCTGCAGGTTATAGATGTCTCTACTGTGGTTTAGCACAAACAGGAAGCAGACATCATACCCTGCCGTGGTTAAACTGGCTAAACTCCTTTTATTTATCTTTTCAGCACTATGGGGTATCACATCCTCTCATGTTCAGCCCCAAAAATACAGCAGGGAGACAAGGTACATCATTTGGTTTGACATATGCCTACATGTGAATATCCTATGTTCAGATTAATGTTGCACCAAGATTGTGGCACCTGAAAATATGTCCAAAACAGCCACTTCTGGTTTAGTTGGTTTTGGTTTGGAGGACTTAAATCTGGGCCGAAACAGAGATATTTAATTACCATTTCTCTGATAGCATTTTAACAGTGTTCAGTTTCTGTGTTTCATACCAAAATTAAAATACAGTACATGTTCAAATGTGTTCCTTGTAGGTATTTGTGGTGTAATGGAGTTCCAGGAATCAGGAGCTCTGAAGGAAGAGCCATGTGGACGAACAGCTCTCCCAGAGTACAGTGGTTACTGCATGTAAGGAATGATTGCTCTGATAATTAATTAGCATTCACTGAACTATATCCTTCCATATACACAACAAACTCAAGAAGTTTTCTCAAATGTTATGCTCCCTTTTAGGGTACATTATAAAGAGTGTCTGGTGGAGTTAATAAACAGCAATGCACTGGACCCTGTGGTACTGTTAGGTGGTGCAGAGTTGAAGGCAGAAATGGAGCGCTGGAAAGTGCCTGTCCCAGAAAAACAACCTTCAGAACCAGATCAACGATACGAGGACAGACTTCGGCAGGTTAGTGCATACTGGCATCAAATCATTCCTGTTACTATGTAGAGTAAAGCATAATTTGTGCACTGACATATCCTGTCATTTAAATCACATTTTTGCTGTTTTTTTTATTTTTTATTAAGGGACTTAACTAATTGAAAATTTGTATGCAATAGAATGAATATTTTTGTGGTTTTCATTGCAACAACGTAAAGGTGCGTTCTGTTGTTCCTTAGCTTACTGTAGAATTGCTGTTGTCATACTTTAATTTCTTATACCCTCAACACTTCACTGCCATCTATCAATGTGTATCGGAGTTTTCTGTACATTACACTGGTACTGGTTTCATAGAACTTCCTACACAATAATTACTTCACTTACCTGTCTAACACAAAAAACTACTTTGCCATTACTACTTTTTCCATCAACTTGTATAAGCCGTACCAATTTTTCCTTGGTTTCAACATTTTTTAATTTTATTTTTTATTTTTACCGCTGCAGAGGTACCGATTCCGTTGTCTCTACTGATAAAGCACAATTATAAATGTGTTTGTTTTTCTAATTTATGCTTTTCATATCACCAAACAACACTAAGCTACTAGCCTATCTACAAAAGGAAGCATGAGGATTTTCTCCCACGTTAAGTGGAAAACTGCAGGACACTTCATTTCAACATGGTAAAATAACAGGAGGGGGAGAAGCACACCTTTAAAATGTTTAATTTTAAACATTTATACTTGGATACTAATTTTAAAAAGTAAAATGGTATTATTTGTACCTATCAGTATGTTTGCAATGTCTTAGAATCAGTACAATCATAAATACATAAAAGCTCACACTGTGATATTGCAATGTATGTGCATGACAGCTAAAATAAATGTGATGATTGCAACTGCCCTTTTTCAAATAAAGTGATGCATCCTTTCAGATCTTAAAAGAGAGGGTTAGTCTGACCAGCGGTGCAGCTCCTGGATTGAAGGCAGCTGCTCCTCCCACACCGTCCCCTGCTTCTCCTCCTGCGGCTGGAGCTCCGTGGTACTCCATCATGAGCCGGGCCGTATCTGAGGACTCCCAGCAACTACTGCTGCTGACTGATTGAAGAGCATATAAGAGCACACAGACTTTATATGCAATTCTGCTGTCGGTATTAACATCAATGGAGAGACAACTCTGGATCCAGCCAAATTGTTTTTCAAAAGGTTATATTATTATGAAAAAAAAGGAAGTCTTTCTTGCCCCTACACAATTTTAATGTAATGCCAGAGGGAAATTATGCTTAAGAATGAGCAGAGCAACCAGCAATGATGCAAGACTTTTATCCATTTTTACAATATGAGCACTGAAGTTTGTGTATCATGCTTACTATAGTCTCTCACTTTACATAAGCTTACTTCTGTTAAAGCTTGTGGCTTTCAAAACTACTCAAGTTCTCTAATTGTTGGCAGGATCTACTCAGACTTGTTCTAACTGTTTTATATTAATAGTGTATTAAATCAGCTTTCTATATGCATCATACTAAGCACAAGTTTGCACTTTTGGCCCTTGTGAAGTGGGTATTAGCATGATCCATAAGGTGTGCGAGGAAATCTGTTGCTGATATGAATATTTTACCGTGTGAATAACTGTGAATATAAAACATTTATTTTCTCACAGTCTCATTTTTTTCTGTTTACGAAAGAGCAGACCAGTAAAAACCTAGCCTGTCAGGTTTTGTCTGTATTTTCAGCAGCTAGTAGCCTAATATTTGTGCTCTTGTCTCGTATTTCAACTTATTTGGCAGACTCATAGACTCAGCACCCTCCTAATTCCACTCAAGTATAAGTGGAAGGCTAAACTTGGTATTACCAGCACTTCCTGTGTCTGTTTTCCTCTGTAAGAAGAATCGCTCTATGTATCCCCCAGTTGTAAGTCGCTTTAGATAAAAGCGTATGCAAAATTACTGTAAATCGATATGCCATGGTGGGAGGTTGTATAATGAATCAGTCATTTTATTATTCTGAGCATGTCATTCTTATTAGTGGTTCTTCATGGAGAGGTTTGAGAACCCCTGACTTAACTCAATCATTCAGGGTGAACGGCGTTGTTTCTCAACGGCTCTGGCTGTTACGTAATGTACTGACGCCAAAAATATGCTAATTTGCGCATAACGTTATCTAGCGACAGTTGGCATTGTTTGAAATTATTTCCTTCGTCGGAGAAAGGTAAGTTACTCATTCTGAACTTCTTGTTTATTGAGCTTCTGTACGTTGCTAATAATAAAAACATTGGACATTGACTTTCAGTAGCTCAACTTGGGAAAATGTTTGTAATTTACCGTTTGCATTTAACGTTAGCAACAAAGTGAAAATCATTAACGCAACATAAAAGATGGCAGGGAAATGAAATATCGATACATTATTTCAAATGTAATAGACCAGACTTCAATAGCACATTGCGTTTTTCTCTAAAACAAGGTTTATTTGACAAAGTCTACATGTTCATCATCTCTAACAGCTGGAAATGCCTCAATCTCTTTAATGATTCTTTCTCCAATTATGTTGTTATTAGCTGCCAAAACTCTTCAGACATCAGATCCATCGGTCCATCTGAGGACATTTTTTAAAAGAAAAATAAAATCTGCAAATTCAATAAAATTTAAAGTTATTTCTTAAATATTATACATATTTTTTAAAACAAACCACTCAAAAAAAATTGAGAAATTATATTGATATAATAGTGTTGTTATTATTAACTAAAACGGAAATTATGAAAAATTTAATATGAATATGAAAAAAATAATAATAAAACAATATATATTAGATGAAGAAATGTAAAAATGATAAATGTTCCCTTGGCACAAACTGACATAAAATAAGTAGGCCTACTAAAATGACTGAAATAAAAATATAAATGAAAGCTAAATAGAATATAACAAAATTGAATAAAGACAGACGCACATAACAACATTAGTAAAACCTCAATTAAAACAAAAAAATAGAAATATAAAAGCTTACAAATATTAAAACAGCACTCATTAAATAAAATGATGTAACAACTTCCGAGAGCTCTCTTCACCTTCAACATCCATGAGAACTCCTCCTGCCTCTTGAGACAATGACTGCTGCAGCTGCCACATCCCAACAGTGGATCTCAATCTCATAATAGGCCTCGACACAACCAGATGCTACCAAGCACATGTTAATAGCAGCAGATCCAACACCACATATTCTAAAAAGGAAAATAAATGAATATTCAAGAGATATTTTTAAGGCACATTACAGTATAATTGAAAAGTACATACATAGTATTAGATAATACTAGATTTAAGGGCAAATCTGTTCCAGTGAGGCTGTGTGGAAGAAACCTGGCACATACTCATGAACTGGCAGGCATGAGATTTTCCTCATGCTAGAGAAAATCTTGTCAACAGCAGCAGGATCTCTATCAGAGCCAAACTCTGTAGCGATGATTGACTGGTTAATCTCTGTCAATGATATGGAAACAATTAGAGAGAGTTAAGATGATCGGCAACAGACATACACGGAATGCAACTGGATCAACATGCTCAGAACAACTGTTACCTTTTTGGTCCGACACTTGCAGTGGCTGTTCATTGCAAAATGCACTCTTCCCCTTTTCAAACCATGTACATCTTGTCTTCTATGCAGCTATAAACCACACCAAACTCTAACTGCAACCGTAGAATAATGAGTCTGACGCGTGCTCTTCCCACTGGATGAATTTCCAACCTTCCTAAATGCATGATAAATGAGCAAAAAAACAAAGTGGGAGCAGAGCGGCAGTTTCTGATTTCATCTCCCCACGCAAAAGAACCATTACCAGTGCGGTCACTTTGTTATTCTAAAATTAAAGAGAGTGCATTTCGAAGCAAACGATGCTTACCATTTTGTTGACAGCAAAGGCAATGAATATAGCAACAAATGGATATCTGGACAAAGAAAAACATATTTATTTTGTATAGCTCATGCTAGAAAAGTTATGGCTGAAAATGAGTAATAAGAAATACTGGCTAAAATAACAGTTTCACTAACATAATTATATTTGTCATTTAAAATAATTGAAATATTACATTATACTCGATTTTTTTTGTCTCTGAACTTCTATTTTTGCAGTAGCTCTGTAGCATCACTGTTAAAGAGTAATCAGCTGGATTTGCTTACTGTAGAGGTAATGAAGGTTATGATGAACACTGTAATGTTCGAAGCAGATGTCAAGAGTCAGTAGACTGGGAAGATTTTAAAACGAGCAGTTCATTCATAAATTCGTATGGCCTTACCTTTACAATACAAACCAGAATACAAAAAAAGGGGCGGAGCTAAGGTCAATAAGAAGGTTTTAAAGCTCTTCTGACACTGTATTAGTATGAAAGACTCAATACCTGTGTCCAGGAAACTTCTCCTTTACTGACATAATAATAAGTTGCTCCACATTCTGGTCTGTTTTAGTGACCAGGTCGACAGAAGAGCTTTTGCACATGATCTTCAGGTCATTCTGCAAAGCGTTCCTCACGATCTGAAGACAACAGAGATCAAAATGTTTCTGTAAAAGTGACCTCGAATTACAAAATCTATTTAAAAAGAATGATGCTATCTCACCTCTCCTGCTTTCCTGGCCAAAATCACAGCATGGTCCATGGCATCCTGACAAAGGGCAGGCATTGTGCCTTTATGTAAGGACCCCCTTTCTGATCGGACATAAAAAACTAATTTATATATTCTCATCAATATCAGACAGCAGCTACAGAAATGCTGCAATGTTGTTACTGTAAATCAATTCAAGAGTCACACTCGATAAAGGCTGTGTCTAAAACCTTATTTTATTGGAGGAGGCAGTTTATGTTTCACTTTAATTCCTTATTTGTACCACTTTGCTGGCAGTCCCTTAATCCCTGCATATACTCTTTATATAGTCTTCTTTTAACATAGGTCTCCAACTCTCTCTGACCAAAAAATTACATGCTGTAGAACCTACAGAACCTGATTTTATTATGTTATTATCAGATAATTATTATATTATCTGTCTTTCATTTCAAATCCATTTTGACATTTGTGCCTAGTAAAAGGATCAAAGTGTCATTTTCACCGTATTTTTGTATACCGTATGTATTTTCAATGTAAAAAAAAAAAAAAAACTTGGACAATTTAGGGGCACTCCTAATTTTTGTAAAGTTCAACAAAGTATTTTCATAAATGGTCTACACTTATTACACTTTGTTTAGACAATCAGTTGAAATGTAATAATAGCTTTAATAATTAAATTTGCTTTAATAAACATTCAACAACTAAGTATTAAGCATTTTAAGTATTTTATAGTCCATGAACTACATGTCTGAGCTACGTTTTCCTCACAAATAACATATGATATATGAATTCTAGCTAATCTTTAGTGGAGAAACCCTACAAATCTGCTTCCGTTCATTACTGGATCATTTATGGTTAAGCCAAATATAAAAGCGGTGCAAACAATGCATCATGATCTATGCACATAACGTATATGATGACATTTCAAACTTGACGAAAAAATAAACAAGTCGACAAAATTCTTATCAATGACCGGCGAAATAAAGTCAGGCTATCAAATTGTTGAGTTTTCGGGTTCTTGGAGGGCCAGACGAGATTAACCCTAAAACATCTGGCTGTTTTTAGAAAACTAACGAAGCATAGTACAATGAAATATCCCATTTTTCATTTTTATATGTATGATAAATAGTACAAATTTCAATTTAATGTTTACCACCTACAAGCTTTAAAAAACGTTTTACCGGTGTCAAAATAAGTCATTCAGTCCACAGATTATTTATTTTTTAACATAAGTCATATTAAACAAAACCAAATAAATAAATGATAAAACCAAATAAGATTAATTTAAGAAAGCAACATGAAGATGAACATACTTCTTTTTGTTGTATTTTGTTGCATTGTGTATATTGGGATGGATGGTTTTCCGAACTAAAATAAAAAGGATCATTACTATGTGATTTTAATGAACCCAACCTTTATTGCAGCACTCAAACAAAACATTGTTTACAGATTCGTGAAAAGTCACCCAAAACTCCCTTAAATTGCATTGCCTCAATAACTTAAAATGAGTTATCCTATACAGCAGGATTCCATGTAAACGTCTGGATAGAAAGCCTTGAGTAAATCTCTGTTTATATCTGGATTTCAATAAAATAAAAAAAATTCTCTTCACAAATGGTGTTATTGCTGGTTGTGAGGTGCTTGTCCCTTGAACCTCTACTAAGGCTGTTATATCCAACCTTTCACATATGGCTTTGATAAGTTAACACTTTCATAAAATTCATTTAATTTGACCATAAAAAGTCAAATCCAAAATAAAAGAAATCCTTAAAAATCCTAAAAGAAGAAGGAAAAAAAATGTTAAATCAATACACTTTAAAAATTCACATTGACTTTAAAAGTATAAGGGGTCCAAAACGCCCTTTAGTGTTGTAGAAAAAGAAACCCTAAATCTATATTTCAGCCACTTGTATATGTTATGAAACCATTATTTTGAAGAGATCTGCAGCATTTGGGCAGGCCCCATAAAACCACAGTGTAACATTACAATTAAATTATATATATATTCCACAGTGAAACAATTCGGGTGCCAGAATTTGACTTTTTTCAAAAGATCAAACAAGTTTTCAATTTCTAAACCAACTACTCTGCGTCAAGGATGAAAGCTACATTGTGTTGTAATAAAAACCAAGACAACATTGATGGTAAAAGCAAACTAATGTTGACTTGCTATGATATTAAAGTGACAAAATAACCATCTCTCTTTCTGAATGTACAATGACAAAATTATCTTGTATTCTTACAGATGTGCCTGCAACAGTTGAAAGGGGCAGAATAAATCCACCTTGTAGTCAGTACATAGCCAGCTCATTACATTTGACAATTAATAAGCATATACTGATTTGTGATGTCCCACAAAAATTACTAGGTAAGACCTTTACCCTGCTATAAAAAAATAAATAAAACGGTGTAAAGTAGTAAACGGTGTAAAACACTGTTTATCATACGCATACTGCACAGCAGTGGAGTGTCTACCTGAAACAGAGATTGTCAAATCATGAGCCTACGATACATGACTTACTGAAAAAGACAAGTATATATTGAAAAAAAAAACAGGATGGGGGCAACACTAAGCATTTGAGTTTCGAAATTTCCTAAATGTGAAGAACTGCAAAAACTCTTAGCAAAACAGTTACAGTATTGAGGAAAAAACAACAACAACAGAGGTACCAAAATGTTGACTGTATGCTGGAAGTTGCATAAGAAAACAGTGAAAACGTACTAGTGAGAAATTATTTTTCGCAAAGTCAAACATGAATTTTCATTACATACATACATACATACATACACACACACACACACATGCCCATTCACTCTATACATCGTTCACTTAGCAATTATCTTGGTTAACCTGCCAGCATAAACTTTTCCTTGATATGCAACATTGGAAATGTAGATTCAATACATATTGGTAGTACAAAAAGGGTAAAAAAAAAAAAAAAAAAATTGCAAAAGATCAGTGCAGCTTTGCATAGTACTGTCACAATGAAGCAAAACATCAGATTTGATGAAGAAAGAAACACTGATGAATTCAGTGCTGACTGGAATATAAAGATCTCTGAGCTATAAAGCAACATTAAGGTGTTTTTACATGCAAGAAAAGAAAATACAACCAAACTATCATCAATGATAATTCAAAAAAAGGCTACTTCACATCTATGTTAGAGGATGGGGAAAAAAGCTTTGTCTGTAATTAAAGAAAAAGGATTCAAAAGGGAAAAGGGGTAGGAGTCAAATCACCAAACGAAAGTGGACAAAACATTCAAATAAACATGTATTTGTGCTTTGTATGTGAAATAGAAATGTAGCTATTTTCTTTTTTACTCCATGGTGGGAATTGGCAGCTGCACACTTCTAGTGGACTGCCATGTGGTGCTGGTCCTCTCTGCATCTTACTGCCTAATATTTTATGTTTCTGTAAAACAAAATTATCAGCTTTAAAGACACTTAACCAGTTGTATGATGTTTTGTTTTCAGTTGAAGCAGATGCTGTATAAGGCAGAGACAGTCCATTTGTACATATGTGAATGTTTGTTTACTCTACAATGTGCATTAACTGGATTTTCCTCATACATTTGAGCTTAAGCAAAATTTATGGAACCACATTGTTGTCAGATTTTGGTGGGGTTATGTGGCTGCTGAGACAATAAATTTGCCTTACGAAGACTTTCCTTGAACACAGCTATAGAAATTTTACGTACATATACTTACATACAGAAACAAATTATTATTATAATAAATAATTATTAAAATAAGACAAACATATCTATAGATAAATAGACAGAAACAATATAAATGCAAATTCAAGTAAAGAGCAGAGAATTAAACTGCATGAGAAAAACATAGTGATGAAAATGAATATCACTTTGAAAATGTTGATTACCTGTGGGCTCTACTTCAATTTGTTCTTCTGTTTGGTTAATATCCTCTGTTAAATGAATAATAAGCAATAATTAAATACAATTACACATTAAGGACATACTCCACCCAAAATTTTTGTCATTAATCAACCCCATGTCGTTCCAAACCCGGGAAAAGCTTTGTTTGTCTTCGGAACACAATTTAAGATATTTTGGATGAAAACTGTCCAATAGTCTGCCAAGTAAATTACACTGTCAAGGTCCAGAAAATTATGAAAGACATCATCAGAATAGTCCATCTGCCATCACTGGTTCAACCGTAATGTTATGAAGTGACGAGAATACTTTTTAAAGGCGAATAAAACAAAAATAACGACTTTATTCAACAATTTGTCTCCTGTGTCTCTCCACATCACCATCGCACCATTTTGGAAAATATGAGCTGAAGGCAGGCAGCTTACACCACAAGGATGAGCTGTTTTCTTTCAAATCAAAGCATAACTACATGTAGAAAACTTATCCTTGTGGTGCGGCTGACACAGAAGAGGGTAAGCTGCCTGTGTTCAACTAATATTCTCCAAAATGGCACTACGGTGATGTAAAGACACAGAGGAGACAAATTGTGGAATAAAGTCATTATTTTTGTTCTATTTGTGTAAAAAAAAATATTATTGTCACTTCATAACATTACGGTTGAAATCGGTCTCAGGTTACGTATGTAACCATAGTTCCCTGAGTAGGGAACGAGACACTGCGTCCTCTAGGGGGCGCTTTGGGGAACACCTCGTCGTGACCCGTGTCTGAAGCATACAATGAAAAAACACCAACTTGTTGGCCGTCGACAGCCTCCGACGTCACTACCGGCGCGACTATAAATCAGCACCGGGAGAGCACGTCATTATCTTCTTCGTCTGAAGCTTGCGTCCGAAGCATGGCAGAGAGCTAGAGGACGCAGTGTCTCGTTCCCTACTCAGGGAACTATGGTTACATACGTAACCTGAGACCGTTCCCTTTCGAGGGAACTTCGAACTGCGTCCTCTAGGGGGCGCTTTGGGGAACAGTATACCCACGCCGCCATGCTGAGGGGAATGCAGGCCAGAATCATGGCGAGCACTAAGTACCAACTCTACCATTACTATGGGAGTTGCCCCTGGGACGTTTAGACGGCTGTCTGTGACAGTACCCCTTATGGCCAAAAGGCCTAAGCTACATACCCAACTTAATTGTTAGGGCCTCGGCCCTGGGTAGAGCTGAAGGCTTGGAATCAGGAAAGATTCCTTTAAAGGGATACGGCTAAGAACCTAGCATTTTTACCAATTCTTGCCTGTCACACAGGGGCTACCGCTAGCTTACGCATAAGCTTGCTGAAAGAGCTGTCTCAACAGTTCTCTAGTAGCAACACCCTGTTTAGATAGGTATCCAAGGATACATAGGTGGAGTGGCGCCCAAGATGAACGGGGCTTTTACCAACTCAAGAAAGGGCACGAAGCAACCGCGCGAAGCCCTCACCATATAGGATTTTAGAAAGAACGCAGAATACTAGCGTGCAAACTTACCACAGTGTGGATTTCAGAAAATGTGCAAAGACTACACGTGCACACTTACCATAGCATGGATTTTCAAATACTGTTCTAAGGAGGGGCTCTCGTGGCACTCTGATAGAGCAGCTCATAGATGGAATGTTGCATCTTAAAACAGTATGATTGAGAGTCATCAACTCGGTCTATGGAAACAATACTGGAGCGCTCTGGGAAAAAAACAGAGAACTCCGTCTCGTACGAGAGGAGAACTCCGAGCTCAGAGTAGCGCACTCATAGGTGACCCATTTTTTGGAAAAAGGGGAGCGCTGCTAAATTACCACGAGAATCAATAGCCCCTCATGTTGAGAAAAGCGATGCTTGAGGTGTATAAACAAATACACACTGGCTGAATGGAGCCCAAGGAACCAATGTCTAATCATCTCAGGAAAGGGAACGAAGCGTTACCCCTCATCGTACAAGATTTAAGAAAGTTTGCAGAGTCTTGTATGCAAACTTACCACTTGTGGATTTTTAGAAAGTGTGTTCACATACACACTGACCACCATGTGGTTTTGAGAAAGTACACAAAGCTTAGCGTGTGTACTTAAAGGTTCCTAAGCATCGTAGAGGAGCTGAATCTCACGGGAGAGGCAAGCTCAATTACAAACCTCGGGTGAGGGGAGCATCACCTGAGGCAGCATATACAAGAAGACTTCTGTAACTGCCACCTCCACTTCCCGGTAGATACGACAGCACCCCTAAGCGGCCAGGAGGCCCCTCAGGGTGACCTGGCCAGACATCCATGAAATTCCCTGCAGTGCTGTGCCAGGCCTGATGATCAAGGAGGCTCCCTCAGAAGCCTGTGATCTCAGCCGCCTAATACCGGAACATGAAGCCGGATGGCTGCTGCTGACGAATGTTTAGTAAACACTGTAACTGAGCACTGCAAAGGAAACTCAGACAGAGTTTATTAGTAGACACGTAACCACCAGCAATTAAATACACATAAGTATATACAGAGAGGGTTACATGTACTCACTCACCCTCCTACGCCGGAGCCCCGCTCAAGGGGTAGACTGATATGCGAGAGGTTTCCACCTAACCTCGATCAGGTGGAGAGCTGGTGGTTACAGGGGAATTAGGAAGGGGAGTATAAAAGCAGAAGTTAACCTTTCGAAGTCGATTAACGCATATACGCGTTTGTCTTTTCTTTTAGTAGATACCTCGGTATCATTCTGATTTGGACGAGAACGCTGCCTCGTCTAGATCATACCTCTTAGGTTCTGCTTACCTCCTCGTGACCCACGATTCCTCTAACCCCTGCCCGCAGGTGGGGGAGGAGCGCGAGTTGCGACACTAGCCTTCTGTGCCCATCTTTGATCCTCAGATCGAGTCAGGCCAGGACCCCTATGTTGTTTGGGCTCAGACCTGGACCTTCGTGGGACGAAGGATCTGAAAGCAGCAGAGCGCGCCTTCGTCTCCCTGAACTTTTCAAATCGCCGCCTCAACGGAAATACCGAAAAGTTCAGAAGGCGAAACCTGAGCATCGGGCAGAAAGCATTTTCTTTCCTCCCGATGTCTGTTCATCCACAGATGTCTCTCCGCTGCCACCATGGGCGCCATAGTCCTGCCCCATGGCGGAGGCGGCCTGCTTGGTAGCATGGAGAGAGATCCATGGTGTGGCGCAGCTCAGCTACCTGATCAGAAAAAGGCCCCAGCCTCTATCCAGGTCTCTTAGCAGATCAGTCTGATATGCTTGAAGCACCAGCATTGTGTTGTAATAAAGCCTCAGCCTGACCTGCTACTGCGTATGCCTTGCCATTTAAGCGAGATGATTTTCTGAAGGGGCTTAGATGGCAAGGAGGGAGAATAAGAGAGGAGGTTTCCCCTGCAGAAAGAAAACATTTTTCACATATAAAAATTTATAAATTATTTATAAAATTTTTAGCTCTTTCTACAGGGGCATTCCCTCCTAGCCGCTTTCATGCATCACCTCGATGTCGGCAGATTACTTTAATGCCGAAACCGATGGATGCAAAAAGAAAACGGCATCTTTCATTTCTTTTTAATCTCTGTATGGAGATCATGCACAAATGAAAGGCTCACCTGAGCTGGAGGGTTATGGTCAAAAAGTAATTTTCGCTCAATAACCTCCAACAGCTCTACATACGCAGGGCAGGAGAATTGAGAAGGCTCAGCCTCAGCTTCTTCACCATCCTCAAATATCTCCTGCTTTTCCTGGGTAAAAACCCAGCAGAGCACTAACCTCAGTATGAGAAAGTGTTAAAGATATAACATCATCCTCCCAAGGCTCTCTCTCGTCCGCCGCCCCTTTTTTTTTTTTTTTTTTTTTTTTTTTTTTTTTTACGATCTCGAAAGGGAAAGTCCCTCTTTAAACCATTCAGACAGATCCATATGTATTCTCACGAGCTCATTTTCTTTCCTGCCTCAGCGTGGACAGATCCTGAACCGCGGGAAGCAGATGGCTTGCCTTTATTTTATTTTATTTTTTTTAGAAGAGAGACGAACGAGAGCGGAGCTTTTTCCATTGAAAAAACGCTCATAGTGCACGCAGATTGCCTCCTCAAAGACATCGCGTGCGTGCTCTTCACCCAAACAAATGACGCAAAGATCGCGTGTGTCATCGGGTGTCAAATAACGCCGACACGGATGCACACATCGTCTAAACGCTTGCTAGTTGTCGCCATGATAAACAGAGAAAGATCGCCCTTACCGGTTCTTTCAGATGCACGCTTCAAACAAAACAGTCAGTTGAAGATGAAGAAGATAATGACGTGCTCTCCCGGTGCTGATTTTTAGTCGCGCCGGTAGTGACGTCGGAGGCTGTCGACGGCCAACAAGTTGGTGTTTTTTCATTGTATGCTTCAGACACGGGTCACGACGAGGTGTTCCCCAAAGCGCCCCCTAGAGGACGCAGTTCGAAGTTCCCTCGAAAGGGAACTCAAGCTTTCCGGTTTTCATCCAAAATATCTTAAATTGTGTTCCGAAGACGAATGAAGCTTTAACAGGTTTGGAACCACATGGGGGCAAAGTGATTAATGACAACATTTTAATTCTGGGGTGGAGTATCCCTTTAATATAGTAAAAAAATGAATAAATAACAAAAACACCATTATTAAGCATAGATTGTATTATTCAACAACTTTCTGTACAGATTAGGAAATCTTCCCATTCTTTATCTTTTATATAACCATAAAGTTTCATTACCAACCTGTTTCATCCTCCTCAGCCTGCTCTTCTTCAGCAGCTGCATCCTCTGTAACAAGACAGACACATTTCACAACAAAGCAAATATAACTAATTTCCTGTTGTCTCTGTGTAGTATCTGATATTAATAGAGAATGTTAGCATCCACATTACTGTACTTACTGTACTATTTTAACATACAAGACTAGTGGTAGACCAATATTGTTTTTTTTTCTTTCTGACAGCCGATATCTTGGCAAGCTGGGTGGTAGCCGATATATATTTTTTTAATTATTTTAATTAATATTTAAGAAATTTGAAATAATTACCAATGGATTAAAAAAAATAAATGTTTAACATAAACATACTTATACCTTGGATGACAAAGTATTTTTCACAAATAAATAAATAAATATTTAATACAAATATAATTTAAAAAGGAAGTAAACACTAGTGGTCGACCGATATTGTTTTTTTGTTTGTTTTTGTTTTTTTACAGCAGATGCCAATATCTTGGAAAGCAGGGGACCAATATAATAAATACATATTTTTTTTTTTTTTACATTTTTAAGAAATTTGAAATCATTTGACAATAGTTTCAAAACTAAATGTGTATAATAAACATACTTTGGTTAACAAGATATTTTTCACAAATAAATAAATATTTAATAAAAATATAAATAAAAGGAAGTAAACTGTAGCCAACACAGCACTCAGTATTCTGGGAAATTTGTTTGCATTGGGAACAAATTTTTCAAATAAAGCCAGGGTAGCACTCATTTTGCATACAGCACACAGAGAAAATGACATGAATAAGACAGTGGGCAAAGCATAAAGTGCAGCATAATTTGAAATTTTAAAAGAGTTTAAAGTCTAAAGCATTCAATTCACACGGGCCGACCGTCAAAAAGAGGACATGTGATCATGCAGGTCACATGCACACTTCACAAGATCTGACAGCTGGATTCGAATAAGTTTGCAAGGTTTGTGAAAATAAAAGTTCATTAGTTATTCAAAGATTTGTTTAAAATCACATAAATTTCTATTACTAATAATATAAAAGCAATCGTCATAATACATTTTGTATACATTAATTCCTTTGTTTAACTGTTCCATCTTATTATTAGACAGACCTTTATCCATTTTTAGACAGAACTAGGAACAACGAAAGTAAACAAGAGGGAGAATGTAAGCACTGTGTGCTCAGGCGCTACCGCCCCCTCAGCACCGTCAAAATAAAAGTCCCACTTTGAACACATTGGCCGAGCAGAAAAACACAATGGCTGATGCCGATATTTAAAAAAAAAAAAATATATATATATCTGCCGATATATCGGCCTTGGCGATGTATCGGTTGATCACTATACAAGAAATTGTGGGTATTATTTTTGCTGCTGTATAATAACAACCTGAGTGAACTTGAGAGAACAAGAAAACTTACCCTCTTCTTCCATATTTTCTGCCTCAAACTCGGTTTCCTCCGATGTGTAGTCTTGTACATCCTCATCTTCCTGAATTGGCTCATCTGTTTCCTCTATAACTTCCTCTTCTGTTACGGTTTCTTCTTCAGAGACTGAATCCTCAACGGTCTCTTTGGGTGTTTCTACTTCTTCCACTGGTTCTGTTGTTTCAGATTCCTCCTCTTGTTCAGATTCCTCTACTGCTTCTTCTACTGGTTCAAGCTCCTCAACAGCTCCTTCTACTGGTTCAAGCTCCTCAACATCATCTTCTTCCTGTACAACCTCTTCCACACCTTCTTCTACCGATACAACCTCCTCCACAAATTCTTCTACTGGTACAACCTCCTCCACAACTTCTACTGCTACAACCTCCTCCACAGCTTCTTCTACTGGTGTGGCTTCCTCTGCTGTTTCATCCACTGGTGCATCCTCTTCTTCCAAGACTACTTCTGTTGCCTCTTCCAGCGGTGCATCTCCTACTACTTCTTCTACTGGTGCAGCCTCTTTCTCCAACACTTCCTCGACTGCTTCTTCCACAAGTGCAACCTCTTCAGCTACTTCTTCTACTGCCTCTTCAGGCAGTGCATCTTCTACTACTTCTTCTACTGGTGCAGCCTCTTCCTCCAACACTTCCTCGACTGCTTCTTCCACAGGTGCAACCTCTTCAGCTACTTCTTCTACTGCCTCTTCAGGCAGTGCATCTTCTACTACTTCTTCTACTGGTGCAGCCTCTTCCTCCAACACTTCCTCAGCTGTTTCTTTCACTGATGCAGCCTCCTCAACCGATTCTTCAACTGGTATGACCTCTTCCTCTTTTGCAGGCTTTTCCATTACCTCCTCAAAAGCCTTTTCCTCAATAGGAACAGTCTCTGTAATCTCAGGCTCTTCCTCCACAACTTCTGGTTCTTCCTCAGGAACTTCTTGCTCCTCTTCAACTTCTGGTTCCTCCTCAGCTACTTCATCTTCTGTAGAAGTGGGCTCTTCGTCTACTGCCAGAGGCTCTTCTTCCACAGGAACAGGCTCCTCTTCCACAGTCTCTGGCTCTGCAAGAGGAAAAAATAATTATAGTAAATTATTAAACAGACTGTATTGTTAGGTGCCAATATATTTCCTAGATGAACATGTAAGGGGTGGGAGATGTGTATAACTTTGTGAATGCACCAGTTCAGAGGATAGGTCTAGTTATACTCCATTGTTTTGTAGTATATACAAACATATATACATTTATATGTATGAGTAAACAAATAGCAACAATTGCATATTGTAATTTCAAAGGACATAAAAGCCATACCCGGTGGTGGCTGAGCTGCTTCTTTAACTGTAGTGGCTTGGATTAATTCCTCAATAGATTCAGGAGCTGAATAAGAAAAAAAAACATTTTTTAAACCATTGTTTTAAGAAAAACAGTCTGTTTTTCTGAACTGAAAGCCTTTGTTTGTCAATCCTAAAAAACACACTTGTACAATAATGCTTTACTAAGATTTGAAGGTATATGTTCAATTATACTATAAGTCTGCTCTAACAGGTCAATGCGATTACTCTCATGTTACGTTATGAACTTTTGTGGTATGTGGTAGGACTCGTTCATCACTGGCATATATTTCATTTACAAAACTGTCCATCAGAATAATTTAAAGTGGAAATATAAAGTAATTTCTACACAGAACACAGATGGTACGTATATACACACAGAACACCATCCTTATGAACATGGTTAATGTTTAATGATCCATTAGATAAGGCCAACAAACCTACTAAAAATATAGGTTTGTTTACATAAAAAAAAAAATCTTTATTAATTTCAGGATCATGGAAATTCATCTTGTAATAATGGCAGTAGCTTGTACATTTACTTTCCTTACTTGCATATCACATTAAATTTCAATTTATGTTATAAAATCCTGCATCTTATTTTATTGACCTCTATTGACAAAGATTTATATGCATCAAATTCTCACTGCACCCTTATTTATTGCATAAAACTGCTATGTATGATTCTTCTTTACCTTCTTCCACAGGTTCAGCAGGGGTTCCCTCAGCTGATTCACTGGTCTCAGTAGTGGATTTCTCTTTCAGCCCTGAGGATTTTACATGTGGATGTGCATACATGAGGCAAGTGTAGAATACAGTCACATGAAACAAGCCCTCTAAGAAGTGCATTAAATAACCTTTACACTTTCAAAAAAGGATTTCCATAACAACCTTATGACATTTGGTATACTTTTGCACTAGAGCTTTTTCTGTAGTTTGTTTTACAGGTACAAATGTATGCATTTTATGTTTAAAACAGACCAATATGGAAATGGAGGAGAAGAAAAAGGAAAATTTTCAGAAGAGTTCATAGATATTATTTGGAAACAGCAAAGTATTCTTGTGGCAAAAAAAAAAACAGTTTTAATTCAACTTTGTTTTTCTTATATTAATCAACACTGAAAAGAAAGAAAAAAATCACTCAAAGCACTGATAAAACAAATCAGGGGATTCATGTAGTTTATTGATAACAAGAATGTTCTCACTTAGTAAAATAATGCTAGCTGTTGTATTTCTTATAAATGAAAGAAAAAATCAGAGAAACATCGATAATAGCTAGCATTTTGTAAAAGTAAACCAAAATTCTACCCTCAAATAAAAACATTTTTAAGATAAATAAAGAACTTCCTCACAACGATCGGCATATAGCACCTTGTTGTTTTTGCTTCTACTAATCTCAATGTTATTAACATCACTGGTTATCTCTCATAGAGACAAAAGGTCTTGCCTTCGGTTTATAAGATGTGGTCTCTGAAGACTCACAATGGCCTGAGATTAAATTTAGCCAAATGTTAACAAATGTACACAAAATATCTAACAGTAGCTGATGTGCTGCCTTAGAGCTTCTTTTTAGCTGCAGCCTTCTTGGATTCTTTGCCTTTTCCATTTTTCTCATCCTTTTTACCATCATCATCAGCAGCAGGTTTCTCAAGAGATTTCTTTTCAGCCTCTGGCTTTTTCTTCACTTCATCATTTTCCACCTTCGTAATCTTCTTTGCTTCTTCAATTTCTGCCATTTTCTCCCTTTCCTCCTTCTCCTTTCTAATTCTTTCCATGGCCTTTTCCACATCCTCTTTCTCTATTCTCTCCCCCTCCTCTTTCAGCCGAGCCTCAGCCCTCTCCCAAGCCTTGGCCTCCGAGTCTTCCCTGATACGGTTCAGGGTCCTCTCTTCCTCCTCTTTGGCTAGGATGTCCCTCACTTCTGCCAGTGCCAATTTAGCTATCTTCCTAGCCTCCACTCTTTCGTGAATGATGGTGAGCTGCTGTTTCAGAGCTTCCCTTAGCTTCAATCCAACATCTTTGGCGTGGGAAAGCTCTGGGGAGAGACTTTGTTTGATGCTGTGGTCATGGTAACTAAATCATAACTACACACACCTCAAGCCACAACGCAATTAGTTGGCATGATGCAAATCATTTCACATCAGAATGTCCTCATTAGTATGTTTCAGATATCCTCTATACCAGTGGTTCTCAACTTATTTAATGGCCTGCTGGGGCATAGTCGAAGGCCTACCATACAGGCTACAATACTTCAAGTGTTTCTACGGTAATTATGACAAAGATGCTTCATTTTTTTAAGAAACTTTGAGCCTTGATGTTAAATTAATTTAACATAATTTGTGCGATTCCTTAAGTTTAAGAAACTGTGTGCATATAATACATATACACACACATTTTATATATATATATATATATATATATATATATATATATGTATATGTATATGTATATATATATATATATATATATATATATATATATATATATATATATATATATATATATATATATATATATATATACATATATATATATATACATACATATATATATATATATATATATATACATACATATATATATATATATATACATACATATATATATATATATATATATACATATACATATACATATACATATACATATATATATATATATATATATATATATATATATATATATATAAACCTAATTTAAATAATTTAAGTAGTCTTGTGTCCCAATAGAAGTCTGCAATGGTTCCCAGGTTGAGAATCACTACTGTACACATTATATTAGAAGATGGTGTATTTAGGATGTTTATAACAAGTCCACAGCTCCCTAATATTATTTGCAAATAGCCTGGAAAAACTATACACCAGAATTACGTGTGCATGTAGTTCTTTGTCATGTCATCGTTGTCCATGCAGACTCATAAAAGTCAACTACAAAAGGTAGTATTGTAAAACACTCCTTGGTTAAACAGAAAAATAATACACAGCAAAATATTCTATTTCAGCTAAGTCAGGCAAATGGAAACAAACAAGTCAATCAAGTAAATCCTTCAAGATCCCAAACCACACTAGAGGCTAGTCAGCTGCATGCACTCAGACCAAGTATGCAAAATACCTCCGTTTCTCCTGGAAACATCTTTCTTTTCGTCTGGTGTAAACGAGACAGACAAATAAATTCAGTGACTGCTATCTAAAACAGCTGTACAATATAAAGTCCTGTGAGGTCTTCTTCATACATTTAACTAATGATGTCAAAGAGTATACAGCCCATTCTCCCATGTCTGCCCTGAATCTATTGTCTGAGTAATCATGTGCAATGCTCTGTAAAATACATCATGGTTGCGGACGAATTATTATAGAAAATCCAGATGCTATTGATAAAAAAATAAAAAAAATCAGTGTGTGTCAACAAGTCACTATCTACAATAAGTGGCTTTTTGTACAATATATGAGGTTAAGCAATCTTGTTAACAACAAAAAGCCAAACGGCACAGATAACTGAAAAATATGGCAACAATTGCAAAATCATTTACCAAAATAAACACTAAAACTGTTCTTGAAATGTTTGAAGGTATAAATTGTGACATAAGTGGTATTAAAGTGGTAATGAAGGAAATAATACCATTGTTTTTCAAACTAAATTCCTAACTCTACACTTAATTTTCTTAAAATACATTTCCAGACACAAAAGAAGCCATTTTTGTAAATGATATCAGCAGTAAATATTGTACTTCTTGTATACAAATTCATAGCCTTCGCAATTCCCACCTAGTAATACATAAGCCATATACAAGCACTATATTACTTATCAGGCGCTTTAGATTGGCAGGTAGGAACTGATTGTTGACAGTTACAGAAATCAGGGGTTCAGGAGACATCTCCTAAACATGCCACTGAACTAGTTTTTGGCTGATGAACTTATGAAGTTCCTGATTTGACAGCTGTGTGCAATCTCTTGATTATATCAGCTATAAACCCGTTTAGACCAGAGGTTTTTTCAAACCGGTCTTGCAAGCACCCCTAGCACCTCACATTTTGTATTTCTCCCTATATCTGACACACCCATTTCAGGTCTTGCAGTCTCTACTAATGAGTTGAATCAGGTGTGAAAGAGGAGAGAGAGAGAGAGAGACATAGAAACTGTGAAGTGTTGGGGGTGCTTGCAGGACCGGTTTGAATACCAGTGGTTTAGACCAAGTTTCGTGCATAACTTTTGTTATTTGAGGTAATACTGGAAGAGGGGAGAGATATATATTAGGTGCTGTGTATCTAATCTATCAATATCTAATATCTATCTAATTCTCCAAATATCTGATGAAGGACAGCAAAGGCAACTCACAAGACAATGAAGAATCACAACAACGTAACTGACAATGATATATAAAACTACCTATTCTGTATTGAGCAGTACCAAAAAAAAAAAAGGTTAAAAAGGACATATAAAACTCAAAAAAGATCTATCTCCAGGAGTTGCTGAGGATGCAAATCATCCCAAAATGCAGTTATTGTGTAATATTAAATAGCTCAAAACTATTGGAAGTGATAGTCAGATTATAAACAAGATGTCTTATGTACAGTGTTAAACTGCAAGACACAAATAGAAATACATATGTCGTTCATGATATAAGGGAACTGAGGAATGCAGCAAAAGTGATAATGTAAAAGTCATATGCAAAAGATAAATAGGGTATTAGTAGTTGGAAACAACCGTTGCAAAAGAGCTGCATTGAAGCATAAACTACACAAGTTCAATATTTACAAATATGTAAATGTTCATAATGAAATCATCTTCTCAAGAGTTCGCAAGTCCCAAAGTGACTGTGTTGGCGATCTTCCCAACAAAATATTTCTTCAAGTGTTGGGAACAGAATCAAGTCGTCAAAGGAGCATGTCTTCCTCTAATAAAGTGCTTCCGTCACAATTGGGGTAGAAAACACGACTATTGATTTTGAAGGCCTAAAATAACGCATGTCTTTTGGCCCTGAACCCCTTCAGTCTGTGACGCACCAGCAACATCCTCTGCTGCTGCCTCGGTTTCTTCATCCTCTAGCGTTTCAAAAGGACTCATAATGTCATAAAGGAAGGTGAAGAAACCTTGAAACCAATCAGTGCCCTCTTCTGCTAAAATATCGAGGACTTCCTCAAGGGAGTCTGAGTTTTCTTTGCTGCCATCTTTGGTCAGCCCTATACAAATGGGAGAATAAGGAAAAAGAGAAAGAGAGGGAAAGAAAGAAAGAACAGTGGGAGAGCAAGAAAATAGAGAGGGTGGTGTTTGTTTGCAAGGTTTAGTAGATAAAGATTCAGTGCTATTAAAAAACAGAGGGTAAAGATGCTTTTAAAGTGTAAAATGAGGTAAAGGAGAAATGGGACATGCATGAGAAGGACCAATGGGGCTGTTTTTGATAAATATATAGCTCAGTTATTTGTGAACTACATGCTAAATCTCTTTACCTTCTTTCCTTCCCACATGACTTTGCCTTAAATATAATGTTAGCAAGTTGGTCTGATTAACAAAAGCATGCAATAAGGCATTATTCTCTCATCACTTCTTCAAAATGCATGTTGTTTGAATATAATGATGATTACAAAAGCATGAAAAGGTACCATGCACGTGCATCTGATTTAATTTGAAACTGCACAAAAGTAAACCAAAGTCAGTCATGCAAAACATCATCTGGTAAAATTTCATTGGAATCACAGCACTTGCCTAGTAGTACTTTTGCATCTTCCACATCAAAGTCTCCATCACCATCAGCATCATAGGACACAAGTTTACCTAGAAAGTAAAGAGAATCTGATTTAGTCTTTTGACATGGGTTGTGAATAATCAATTGTGCCATATATGGAACTAAAAGTCCTACAGCACTTTTAAATTGCTCTTATTTGTCTTCTATCAAATAGTACAAGATTTCCTGTAATACTCAGAACTAAGAAATATCCTTAATCCTATTTTAAAAAATTCCGTAGTAATTACATTAACATTTTATCATATTCAAATAGTTAGAAAATATACACTCCCAGTTTCAGTTTTTAAAAGTGTTGGAAAGAAATAAAACATTTTAAAGTATTTATATAATATATTATATTCTATTTATTATAAAAATTATAATCAAAATAAAAAATTACAGTTTTTTCAGCATCATTACTCCTTCAGAAATCATATGCGGATTTGATTGCGGATTTGTGGAATCTAAAATCCATATATATATATATATATATATATATATATATATATATAGGGGTGTAACGATACGCGTATTCGTATTGAACCGTTCGGTACGACGCTTTCGGTTCGGTACGCGGTACGCATTATGTATACCGAACGGTTCGTTGGAGTAATTAATTATATTTGAAAAAAAAAAAAAAAAAGAGAGAGAGAGAAATATAATGATATGCGTTCAACAAGGTAGCCCAATAACCCAAACAACGTAACAGGCAACGCCCCTGACACTCCCGAAGAAGAAAAAAACACCATCTTATATGTTTATGTTAGGCTACTCAGCAGGCGCTCGCTCACTCAGTACGCGCTGAAGGCTCGTTGCAAAATAGCCAATGCGTTTAACAGACTAGAAATGAGAAGATCCTCCAATAACCAACAGGTCTGGTGTTTGGGTGCACTTTGGATTCCCTTTAAGCTATAATGGTGATGGCAAGAGAGTGGTGGATAAAAAAACAACGGTATGTCGCATCTGCAACATGACAGGGTACACCAGCGGGAATAAAAAAAAAAAAAAAAAAAAAAAACACCAGCGGGAATATCTGGGATATATGCATCAGTACTATCTGGGAAAAGACAAAAAAAGGAGAAATATGCACGCAGCAAACTATCCCTGCAGCATTTAGAAACTATAGCTTACAGGGAATCCAACCCAAACACCAGACCTGTTGGTTATTTTAGGATCTTATATTTCTGGTCTGTTAAAGGCATTCGACATTTTGCAACGAGCCTTCAGCGCGTGCTGAGTGAGCGAGCGCCTTAGGGGCCGTTCACATATCGTGCCTAAAAACGCATGGAAAACGCTAAGCGCGTCTTTCTCCTCCTTTCCAAAGCGCTTGGGCAGAAGCGCTCATGAGGCGTCTGTCTTTGCTAAGCAACAATGATGTGCTCTCTCCATGAGACGCGGAAATTTCAGCGAAGGATAAATGGATTTGCAGCTCTAAAAATCGCTTGCAGTAGCTCTGCTACTAAATTTATTTCAAAATTGCAATCCATATACAACTATGATCAGCTGATCCTTCATCTTGGCTGAGCTCTCAACGTTGTTACGGGAAAGGATGAAGCTGATTGGTTAGTTCTTGTCACATGACCCGCGGTGCGCTTGCGGCATTCTGAAAAGTTGAGATGTTTTTACATTTTGCTGTATCTAAAACGTATCGAACCGAACCGAACCGTGACATCAGTGTATCGTATCGAACCGAACCGTGAATTTTGTGAACCGTTACACCCCTAATATATATATATATATATATATATATATATATATATATATATATATATATATATATATATATATATATATATATGTGTGTGTGTGTGTGTGTGTGTGTGTGTGTTTGTGTGTGTGTGTGTGTGTTAAATAGAAAAATTATATAACATTATAAATGTCTTTACTGTCCCTAATCCCTGATTAATGTATCCTTGCCAAATAAAATTAATTAAAAAAAAAAAACCTTATTAGCCCCAAACCTTAAGAGTTTATTTATATAAACGTAGTGTATATTTAAAGTATGGAAAATGAGACTAAAACGGAACTAACAAGTAAATGGCAGCTTTACTTCCCCAGTTTGCAATTGAAGATGGTAGGTTCAAACAAATGAGGTTTATGGTGGTGATTCTATTCTGTGGTTCAGATGTCATACCTTGTAATACCTCTGAAAGATTATAGCGCAAGTCCTTTGCTTTTGCTGCATGCAAATTAAGGCCAGATATACAAAAAGAAATTACATATAACATTTAAGTAGTAAGTAAGTTTAAACACTACAATTAAGTTATACGAAAAATCTGAATAAGAGAAACCAAAGACTCACCAATTACACCTTGATAGTCAACAAGGTCAAAATACACCACGGCTACAGAGGTCCAGACGCCCAGGAGAGCCAAAACCATGAACCAGGTGAAAAACGAGGTTCCTCCTCCAACCTCTGCTTTCTTTCCATTCCTATGCACCTGCTGTGGCTTGGCATCTGAAGGATAAAAGAATAAGATTATATCAGGAACAAATAAAATCAAATGTAAAGTTATTTAATTTAAGATGCATTTATTTAACAAAATCAAATCAGTGCAGCACAGCAAAAGCAAAAAACCCTGTGTGAATGAGGAATACATGCTCAAAATTAAACCATGACTTTAAAAGTAAGATTAGCTCTTTAGTATTGCGGTACACACAAGTATTCACTCAAGGCCACTAGTCAACAGACTATGTAACATTAGACGCGTTTCGTCCGTTGCTGAAGCGGCTGAGAAGGGTCGGTTTTCATTATATAGCACCATTCACATAGTTCTGAATAAACTGTTTTAGAGCGCTGCTCGAGTTGAACGCGACGTGTCCGGAGTGTGTGTGACACAGGTGAATTCTCGTACTCAGCGCTGCTCTTTTATTTTGATTAGATAATCATTAAGTGTTCAAGAATAGAAGCAGATGAAGTGCTCAAACATTGTGCTGGTATAATTGTAGGGCTCTGTTTTCCCGCGATGCAGAAAACGAGGACAGAGTTGCGGAAACCATTCATAAAAATGGAATTAAGTTTAGATCGCGTGACGCTCATGACGTTATTTTTTAAGAAATAATTACATGATTAGGGCCCTATGATATGTTTTATTTTTGGTCAACATATTTATTCAAATTAAAATGGAAAAAACAGAATGCAGAAAATGTAAATAACAGAATTTGAAAATAAATAAAATGGAATTTAGGAAAGAAATTGAACACATTTCATAGGGCCCGATTAGAGTGTGGTAATTTCAACATTTAATATTTACTATTACTGTTGTTATTATTACTATTAGTATGGTTCCATGCATTTTTTTTTTTAAATAAAGCACTGTTTTAGTTTTTTTTTTCTTTTTCAGTATCCATTTTAAATTCAATATCGGTCAACCTCTAATCTAAATTAATTTCAAGGTGAGGTGACAAAACTCTAAAAGAGTGCAGTTATTCTGAGGTCTGTTGATACTTCTCATGGAAGTGTGGTATAAATACATCTGCATACGGAGCTCTAGTGGGAAGAATGAACAGGTGTTTTGTCCGCTACATTCTGCTAGGTCAAGCCACACATTTGTTCATGCACACACGCACTCCACAAACGTTAGTTACTAATATACAGACAACAACAACAACACTTAAGTTCTACAACAAAATAAATTATATTTTTATAGTTTGTTCAGGTGTCACATAAAAACTAAATTAAACAGTAAAACTTTATAACAATACATTAGGCACTTAAGGACCCCCTCCCCCCCCAAAAAAACCATCAATTGTTGCTGTTCATATATATTTAAAAAAATAAAAATAAAACCTAAAAATGAAGTATTAAATAATATTATATATTAATTTTCAAATGTTAAGGTTTTCTCTCACACCCCCTTGATTTGTTAAAGGTCATAATCTCTCATCATAAAAGGTTATTCCAAATCATAAAAATACAATACCGGTTTCTTCGTTCACCACTTTGACCTCTGCATTCGGTTCCCCCATTCCTCCAAGCACAGTGGGGAAAAAGAGATCCTACCCCAAACCCCTGTACAACAGCAGGTCTCCTGCCTTTTTGTTCCTTGTGAATAGAGCCAGAACTTAATATGGAACTCCACCAGCAAATGGATTATTTTTAGAACAGTCCACTTGAAAGCCAGAAAATCTCAAGCCCTCGTAGGAAAGGGTAGAAGCAAATCCCACTCCATCCCGCTGTTTTTAGTCACATACGAAAACTGAAATGGCTGATTGGTCACCCAAATGACTATACTTGACAAAAGAGTAGCACACAATGGAGGATACACTGCTTCGTCACATACATGCATGCATTTTAATGACATGCAAATCAAACTTTGGAGGTGTTTTTCAGCCTCCAGGCAAAGGAGCATTTAAATCTTGGCAAACTTACAGCGACTCTCTTGACGCGGAGCTATTTATTTTCCATAAAAGGACCAGACTCCCGAGCTTCTTGTTGAAATAATAAACATGTAAGTGGTGTCTTCTGCTTGGATTTGGCAAAAACTAATTAGCCATATAGCTGAAACAGAAAAACCTGCATCAAGCTAACATTATCAGCAAAGTGAAATTACCAAAATCAAGAATTTCACTTACTCCAAAAATATCTCTCTTTTGCTCACTAGGGCTGCATTTGTTCGATAAAAAAATATTGTAAAAACAATAACACTGAAATATTACGGTTAAATTTATTTATTTATCAGCATCATTTTAAATATGGTGATTTGGTGCTCAAGAAACATTTCTTATTATCAGTTTGAAAACAGTTATATTGGTTAATACTTTTATCAGCATCCTTACTAAAAAGTAGATATTTTATTATCTTTTATTTAATTAATCGGAAAAATGGTTTGATTTCGATCTCCATCGATTATGAAAATGCAATAATCGGGATAAAACGATTATTGCGCCCCATTCTACCCCCTTTTGCAGTGCTGCGCTTTCGTTCCTCCATAAAAGCCCAATTTTCTGTGCAAATCAGTAAAATCATGTAACGTCACTTGAATTCAATTTTTTTCCTTCTTGTTTTGTCGTTATCTCAACATCTTCTCATTATAATGACTTAATTTTCTCATTATCTCGACATAACGAAAGTTGTTCTCTAAGAAGTTACAAAACTGTGCCAGCAGGTGGCACTATAGACCTGAACATAACTGATGGGGTGTTGTACACTGTTCACTTTACTGTACGCGGACCTTCCTCGTGATCGCTATAATTTGTGCAGTATTGTTCATTACTGACATTTAATTAAATCATAAATGTTAAATGCTTGAAACAATATGACTATTTTGTTTGATTATATGATTATTTGTGTTGCTAGATGCATACGTTTCACCAACGCGTTCTGTGTCATAAAATAACTGCTTATCAAAACCAAGGTTGACATCACTGTATTCTGTTTGCACCTATATCTTTATTTGTGCTTCTTTGAGGCACATGATTGTTAGTTAATAACCAGATATGTTCCGTTTATCCACCGTAGGATGGGATTTAACAATGTAGGCTATTTGTGATGTGCCTCTTTTCCTTTTTATTAACCTTTATTGTTAATCATATTGATGAGAAATGTGATGTATATGTAAAGTGCATAGGCTAATTGAATTAAATTTTGTTCTATAATGTTGTAATCTTTTATTTCACACTGCACATACACATGAATGCTCTTTTCAAACAGAAGCTTGTAATGCCCATGATATCGGTCACAGCATATAATGACTACTAAAAATTACAAATTACATATAAATGTATTTAAAATAAAGGGAAAATTAAAAGTGAGCTTAATCTAAGCAGCTCTTAAAGATCTTAGAATAGTTCTGTATCCTTCTGAAGGCGCTTAGCCTGTGTTTGCGGTGTTGTTTTGAAATGTTAATTACAAAAACAAAATGTTTGGTGTACTGTCTCTGGAAAAATCAACATTGATTTGATCAGCCTTTGTTTATGTATTGTAGACATTATTACATAGTTGAAGCAAAATTTGCTGAAATATAGGCTACAGTAAGAGCGCCTGCATGGTTGTCCATCAGATGCCTGTCAACGCTGAGTTCATTACTATAGCAACTGTAAATACTTTCATTATGTCATGATAACGAGAAAGCAACTTTCGTTAAGTCGAGATAATGGAAGTTGTTTTCTCGTTATCACGACTTAATTTTCTCATTATGACGACTTAACGAAAGTTGTTTTCTCGTTATCACGACTTAATTTTCTCATTATGATGACTTAACGAAAGTTGTTTTCTCGTTATCACGACTTAATTTTCTCATTATGACGACTTAACGAAAGTTGTTTTCTCGTTATCACGACTTAATTTTCTCATTATGACGACTTAACGAAAGTTGTTTTCTCGTTATCACGACTTAATTTTCTCATTATGACGACTTAACAAAAGTTGTTTTCTCGTTATCACAACTTAATTTTCTCGTTATCTCGACTTAACGAAAGTTGTTTTCTCGTTATCACAACTTAATTTTCTCTTTATGTCGAAATAACGAGAAAACAAGAAGGAAAAAAATAATAAAGCATTGGTCGCTTAGAACTTCCGTACGTGACACTTGATTTATCGAAGTATATTTATTCATGTTTTTAAAAGCATTAAAGAGAACAAAAGAGACTGAACAAAACATGGACATGTAAAGTCATCTTTTAACTCAAGGTGCGCACCTAAACGGTCAAATACGGACAAAAATTTGTCAAAATTCTTTGCTTGGTGATTATTCATGTGTACCTAGACTTCATCAGCCATGTAATAAATGAACTTTAAGAGTTGAGAATGAAAATACGCGTGTTATAGTAATTTGGATCCGTGCGGCTCTTAAAGTGACAGCGGGCTGTGTTTTATTTTAGGTTTGATTATTCATTTCTGTAGAAGGCTGTAGCACGCTACATGAACTTTCATATAAACTAAAATAAATACAAAACTAAGGCCAAACTAAAACGACATTAATAATAAACAGTATAGTGAATAAATGAAATAATCATACTGCTCGAGACTTGCATAAAAAAAAAATGTAAGCACAGTTTGTTCCATTTGTATCTTTTCTATTGTATTTGTCCTATGCTTTTTTATTACTGACTGTTTAATTATTTTCAATAATTTTGAGGACTTGTTTTTGAGGAATTGTTTGCAATTCCGCTGGTCGCTACAATGTATATGTCATAGCAACCTTATATACAGGAAATGTGTATTTGATATGCATCACTATATTTCAATAAATCACTCATATAAAGTTTTGGTCATATGGCCCCCTCACAATCGTGTTAAATAATCGTGACTAAAATATTGATCAAAAAAAATCGTAAATATGATTTTTGCCATAATCGAGCCATTCCAGCGCATAAAACCCCGACTGGAATCTTGAATGACCAGCACACTGACACTGCTTCAGAATAATAGATTGTACTTCATAGTTTTGATTATGAATTGAATTGATGATTAATTGATCATAATTGATCAATCCACAAATCCGGTGGGTTGTCTGATGTCACAACAGGAGTTCAAATGTTACACATATATATATATATATATATATTATAAATATTATTTTAATTTATTAGAATATCTGGACTAAACAGTGTTACTTGTTAAACACATAAATGCATTCTTCATTTTTTGTATGAAACAGAATATTTAATATTGTGATATGCACTCTGCGTTTACTAAAATCAAATATTTGCTATACAGCCACATATGACAGTGAATTGCATTGGATTAAATGCCCTTGAAAAAAAACATGCTAGGTTATTTGAACAGAACAGTACAATCATTGGAAAACTGCTTAAAGGGGGGGTGAAATGCTATTTCATGCATACTGAGTTTTTTACACTGTTAAAGAGTTGGATTCCCATGCTAAACATGGACAAATTTTCAAAAATTAAGTTGTACCTTTGAAGGAGTATTTCTGTTCCAAAAATACTCCTTCCGGTTTGTCACAAGTTTCGGAAAGTTTTTTTCGAGTATGGCTCTGTGTGACGTTAGATGGAGCGGAATTTCCTTATATGGGTCCTAGGGCAACGTCTGCCGGGAGAGCACGCGCTCCTGTATAGCAGAGCACTGAGAGCAGAGGCATTCAGTCAGTGATCAGAGCGAGAGCGTCGCGAAATGTCACAAAAGAAGTGTATTTTTAGTTGCCAGGGCAAGACAACCCTGCACAGATTATCAAAAAAAACAGCATTAAGGGACCAGTGGATGGAGTTTATTTTTACAGAGCATCAACGGAGTTGTGCAAGTGTTTGTGTTTGTTCCCTGCATTTCGAAGATGCTTGTTTTACAAACATTGCCCAGTTTGACGACGGATTTGCGTATCGTTTATTTCTTAAGGATGATGCAATTCCAACGAAAAAGGGCCACGATCGTGTGTTGGAACCGCAGGCGGTGAGTAAAACTGCTTCAAATATCTCTGCCTTCTTGTTAGTGCGTCCCCTCCCATGCCGAGACCCGGGTTCGAGCCCCGCTCGGAGCGAGTCGTTGCTGCTGCTGCTCTCATTCGGTTTCAGCCTCGGGATCTGATTCTGGATCATAAATATACGCTGAATCTGACTGTTAGCCATGATTTGTTTTGGTTGGTTTTGTCCTCACGGTGTCACAGCTTCCAAATGCTCTCAACAAAAGCCTACTGGCGCTCGTGATTCTTTAGCCCTGCCCACACGTCACGCCTCCAGCCACTCGTGTTTTTCCGGGAAAAATCGGTACAGACTATCTTTCTCTTATGAATATAATAAAACTAAAGACTTTTTGGAGTTATGAAGGATGCAGTACTACTCTATAGGTACTCAAGATTAACAGGATATTGAGTGAAAACGAGCATTTCACCCCCCCCTTTAAGAAAAAAACTAAATGCAAGCATGTCATAATAGACTGTCATTCCTTTTACCATCCCTGTTGCACTCAGCAAGTTATTATGTGCAGCTGAAAAGATTCCTGAAAGCAATGATTTTGACATTTGATGAAAGAGAGCATTCCACCAATTTATGAACAGCTGAATTACCTTTACAAAGCAATGCGTTAGAAATGCATCAATCTGAGGATAATGGCTTTGAAATTGCTAACCTTCAGTAGACATTTAAATGGGTGTGGCTCTCGATTATTATCACTGCATGAACAGTTTTCCATAATGGATTAACATTGTAAAAAGAAATGGTTTCATGGAGAGAAATGGAATACATAGTGTTATACATCACTAACACCAACATATTAATAAATAAATAAATAAACATATAGGCCTACAAATCAGGTATCACATGATGGCATTTGATTCCTGTATTCAGGTATACAATTGATAACTGCATGTATTCTCATCAGCTTGGTGTGCTTTATTGACTCAAAATATAGAGCTAACCACCATAATAATTCAGGCCACATGATAAATTAATCTTTTGCATGAAGAAAATAGGCTTTAACAGTAACTATCAAACATAACAAGGTAAGGTACACAACACTAAATACTGAAAGCAATTTTACTATATAATTGCACGTATTGTCCTGTAAATACATACTTTCATCCTATATGGTGAAGTAACTTACAGTTAACCTATTTAAATGTTTTTACGGTAACATTTTACAGTTTTTGAGTTAAAATTACCCTCAGTACAGTGTAAAGTCAGCCCTTATGATAACTCTATACACGCGTTTCTAAAATGTAACTGAGGGGGTTCATATTCCTTCAACAGCTAATCGATAGTTAATCTTGCGTAATAACCACGCAGTTACTAAAGTTAAAAATCATGGCAAGATAGCTAAACCCCACGCCCGGACGTTATTAACCAGGAGCGGGGTCCTGAAGACTTTCGGTGGGGACATGGGACCCTAGAGGCCACGTTTAACCCCTCCCATGCTCTCCCAATATTGACACGTGAGCATTTAAGAGCTCACACTGTCTGGGGCAACTCTGATTCCAGCGATGTGCAAACATTTATATACAAAAATATAGGTAATTTGCTGCTGTCGGAATTAACAAACAGTGCAATAAACTAGGTCTTGTGGTGCAAGTAAGAATAAACGCATGCATGCAGAATGCATTTCGTCCTATTTTTCCAAGTGCACAGACATATTCAGTGGGGTTTATTACACCCCTCTCGGACTGTTTCGGATAAAAAAAAAAGTTTTACTCGCTCAGAATGTAACGTTAGGAACGATTCAAGAACTATTTGTGGTTACAGTGTAACACAACTAACTCAGTTTATATATCACGACTGTAGTCGACACAATGCACTGGGGCCATTCGCATTATTTTGCTTGTTTATAATCTCTGTACAGGGCATTTAAATTAGATAAAAATCTTGTCGCCCGATTAACTTTCAGGCCTTCACAGAAATGCACGTATTTTTGACGGGAGGAAAATGTAAACATACACACCTTTTTTAATTGTTCCTTTTGCGTTTTTCTTAGCCATTGCAAGTAAAAGTTCTTCGACGTTTCTGTAAACTGACTGACTGCTTTCTGGTACGGATGCCCTGCGAAATCAAATATCTATGCCTCCGTACGTACACCGAGGCCCATAATATCCCGTCCCCATTTTGATTGACTGAACATTCGACCAATACTGTCCAGAGAAATACGCTGTGGGCGGGGCAAATGAAAATGTCATCCAATCGCTTAGCAGTAGCCTATGGCTTATTCAATCGTGTGGATACCTGCGAGGTAAGACCGCCCAGTCCTGCCTCTGTGTTTTTCTGCCAGCACTGGAACGTGGCAAGATGGAAGGTTGGATTTATCGCGAGATCATAAATGTTAATGTTGATGATCCAATCCATAGCTTTCCATACATTACGGTGAATGCAAAACAATTCACTCAGTGATCTTAATTTTTTTGTCTTTGATTTTGTCGTGTTATGTGTGAACTATATAGAGCGTAGGTTGTGATTTGCACAATCACTGCTGCCTGGACTCTGGAAGTGAGATCTTTTCTGCCTATAATTTGCTTGAAAAATTAGCCTGTAGAAAACGATGAAGGAAACAGTCCAGTTGCACAGTACGTTAGTCTTATCAAACTACTTTACAAGTGCAACTGAATTCGTCCTAATAATGCTTTATATTGACGGGGTGAAATTAACAACGAAAACAATGTACTTTTGTCTTGGAACAAATGGTTCCATTTACTATAAGTTGTGCCCCGCCCCCTTTCTGCTTTTGTCCACCTCATCCTAAAGGGACTGTAGCAAGTAGAGGGGAGTTTTATACTAATGAGTTTTCAATCTGTTGAAACTTTAATTTGTTTTCAAACTGTTATACATTCAATGTAGGAGAAACTTAAATAAGATTTTTCAAACAATTGTTCTGAAAGATTTTCACAAACCATTTAAGAATATATATATATATGAGTGTACTTGAACACATTTATTTGTAATTACATGTTTTGTCAAAAAGATTTCATTGAATTTGAACTATTCTAACCTCACCACACCACTCATGCATGTCAATCATAGTAACTGAAAGATAAGTAGATAAAAGATAAAGATACAGCAAGATTAACTTTATGTATAATTAATTAGATCAGTGTAACAGTAAAACCTATTTTCTATCCTTTTCAACAACCATTAAGTAACAAAACAGTTGAGGAATAGTTTGCCCCACGTTTTCTCGACAAAGATTAAAGTTAAAGATAATTATTATAACAGTAATTTACAAACTGGATTAAAGATTGCAGCTCTGTGTGCAAACTAACTATAACTATATTAACACATTTAGTATATTGTTACTCAAATATAAACATGCCACAATACTCTTCTTGTGTTAGCGTCAGAAATTCTTAGATAGATGCTTGGGATAGTGAGGTGTGGGAACCATTTGGGCTTCTCCTACCATTTGACATTATAATCAACAGTGTTTATCTTCAGGATACATTTGCCTATACATTTTAAAGTGGTAGTTGCCACTATATAATGTTGCACATTAGTGCTTTGTATATAGTGTGGCATGCTGTTAAAAAAAATGTTCTAGCGTTTTTTTTTGTTTGTTTTGTTTTGTTTTTTTACCAGCGAGGGCGTGACATAATTGCCTAAAATATAAAAAAATATTTTAAACAGTTGAGTACATTTTTTTCAGGATTTTTTGATGAATAGAAAGATCCAAAGATCAGCATTTATGTGAAATAAAAAGCTTTTGTAGCATAATACACTGACTATACCATTCAAAAGCTTAGAGTCAGAATATTTTTATTTTTCGGAAATTATAGAAATAATTTTATTTAGCAAGGATGCTTTAAATTGATTGAAGGTGATGATAAAGACATTTATAATTTTACAAAAGATTTATGTTTCAGGTAAGTGCTGTTCATCTGAAAGTTCTATTCATCAAAGAAACGTTAAAAAAAATCTAGATGTTTTCAGCATCATCATTATAATAAAAGTGTTTTGAGCAGCCAATAAGAATATCAACATGTTTTCTGAAGGATCATGTGACTGGTGTAATGAAATCACAATGAATTACATTTTAATGTATATTCAAATAGAAAACAGTTATTTTAAATACTAAAAATATTTCAAAATTTTACTGTTTTGCTGTACTTTGGAGCAAATAAATGCAGGCTTGGTGAACAAAAGAGACTTCATTAAAAGGAACTACACGTCCCCTGCGTAATCTACGCCCCTGACCCAGTTGGATTGCAGATACTGAATAACAAAGTTTTCAAAAATCAATTGGGGAAAGAATTTCACACAGTGAACTTTGTAATTGTTTGGCTGCCAAGTTTATTTTTAAGTTGCGTATTGTGTATTGATATGTCTGTATATAACTTATTAACATAAAAAACAATAGTCATAGTTTGATAATAAGTGAGGACAGCACAATAATGTAAAACAGTCATTTTCTTCTGTCTTAAGACACACTGTCTGACAGGAAGAATGCAACAAACTGAACTAATTTATATACATGGTTTCAGAAATTCACATTTTAGTAAAATCTGTAAACATGAAGAGCTCCAGTAAGGTCATTAGTCTCTGTTTATATTTGTTTAAGAGTCAGAGCAAAAGGCAGCAGACCAAAGTGCAATTTTGTAATCTCACTTGGTTTAGACTAAACAAGGACATGTCTTCAGCTGTTTATTTATTTAAAATCCAGCAAAGCCTAATAAATGCTGCAGTTTGACTGAAGAGCAACAATATAATGAAGCAGTTCATGATAACTGATATCTAACTTCTAGAAGCACAGAGACTTATTTAACATCCTGAGTTATGTTCATTGTTATGAAAATACAACAATAAATACAATTCCCAAAGCAAAAGAAGAAAAGAAGGCACTTTGATATTTTGGTCAAGAACAACATTGTACACTACTTGAGTTATTTACAAGTGACTGTGGAATCCTTCTGAAAGTAAACACAAAATATGCTATCTGATGCTATATTGTAACTTCAGAGGTATACCAAGTATTTGCAGTGAATATTTGTGTGCTAAAGAATTAAAAAAGATGACTTTTTTTCCAGTCTGGAATATTAGGAGAGCGAGGCATACAATTTAAAAAGTTGCACTATTAATTAATGTACAACATGGAGAGAGAAAAAAGTACAAGTATATAAGCAACGCATATATGTTTACACTAACATGCTTTACAATTTAAAGGAATGTTTCACCCCAAAATTAAAATGTACTCACTCCACAGATACATTTGTTTAGAATTGTTTTGAACTTTTTTCACTTATAAACACAGCTTAATCTATTTCTCTCCTTATTCATATTAGATGCCTTTTCCCCTGGAGAAAGCAATATTGTGGATAGATTAAAAAAATAAATAATAATTTGTTACAAACATGCAGTTTTTTGCTTCATACGATGTTCATTGATGGACTGGAGACACATGGATTACTAGTGGATTATTGTGATGACTTCATCAGGTCTTTGAACTCTCATTCTGATGGCACCCATTCACTGTAGTGATGTACTGCTACATTTCTCAGAATCTGTTCCAGTGGAGAATCTTAATTGGCCTGAAGGCAAGTGCATTTTAATTTTTGGGTGAATTTTCAGAGACTGTATGTAACCTGCCCCAGCGGAGTTTGTTACATCATCTAGCGACGAGAACATGGTAAGAAATACCTTCATTGTAATCACTCACAGGCAGACGACTGAGAAGCATCTCCTCCACCTAAGTCTAGAGAAAGCCTCTGAAGATAGTCTTCAGACTGCATGATGTACTCAGTCCAATCTTGGCACACTTCATCTATGATGGGTCCGGTTCCTCCATACTCCGGAGGGAGGATAGCTTTCGGAAAGTAATCACAGAGACTTTGGGCATATGAACTCCCGTGCATATGAATCTATAAATAAAAACACACCACAGATACTAAATCTTTTAAAGTGAAAACTCGTAAAATCACACATATATGTACTTAAATGGGACTAACCCGTTGTTTGATTTTGTCTGGAAGAAATGGACGGATCATAGCAAAGACGGGACGGAAAAAAATAGGCTCATTTATCAAATGGATGCCACGTACTTTCAAAGGAAAGGAGTCCTGCAAAATAGATTTGATATTTTGTTGAATGCATTTTCTATTAGGTGATATTAAAACCTTGCTATTAGAGAAAGATAATCACAAAAAACTACACAGGACATTGATAAGCAAGTCTTGGCAGAGTAATTTAAGGGTGTTAAAGCCAGGTCTTCTACAGAAATCTCAATAAGTGACGTCTTATACATTTTTCATCAAAATGTTTTTAATGGATACCTACTGTAAGTACAGAAGATATCTTTTTTGCCAAAGAAGGATTTATCTGCAGGGCATGTGCAAAACACCAGTCTTGGAGATCAAAAATTGCTTTGAGTCCATTTCTTTGAGTCTCCCATTCTTGAACAATCAACTCTGATGTAATGAGGCTTACACGGAAAACCTCATAAGCTGTGAATTCTTTGGGGTTCCACTGACCTGAAAACATTAGAAGTTTTGTGATTATTCACCATTATAATGAACCAAACAACTTTTCAAAAATGGTTGGTCTATGTACTTGCCAACCCGATAAATTAGAACTCGACTTCCAGCATCATCTCGGGATCTCAAAACTCCATGGTAATTGTTTTGCAGAAGTCCAATGACGGATGATGGCCGCAGATCAGCTGTTATTTCTGGACATTCTTGTCTCAATTTATGATAGTTAATCAAAAGCTGTGAAAAAAATAATAAAATACAAAATCAGCGATATGTTAGTCTCAAGTTTTTTTATTTAAGAATATTTTTGGGACAAAATCTTAATAACACATATCTTAATACAAAGAAGCATTGCTCATTACATTGATTATAGTTAGGTTGACATCTGAATGCATCTGAATGTCAGCTTTAAATATATACAGTTGTGTAGAATAATTATTGTAAATCGGATTGCTAACATTGCTGAAATATCTAAATTCTAGACTAAAAGCGTTACTCCACCCCACATTGAACATTTTGTCATTAATCACTTACAGTACACTACAAAAAGTGTTCACGTCGCTTCATATAACCCAGAATGCACGTCTGATGGCAGATGGAGTATTTTGACAATGACTTTTCATACCTTTTATGGACCTTGACACTGTTATTAACTTGGCAGTCTATGGGTCAGTCTCAAGCCTCCAGGTTTTCATCCAAAATATCTTAAATTGTGTTCCGAAGATGAACTGAGCTTTTATGGGTTTTGAACGACATGGGGGTAAGTGATCAATGATGAAATTTTAATTTTGGGGTGGAGTAACCCTTTAAGAAAGAACATGTTGGTGGACCAGACATTTACATTCACAATAAATAAAAATGAAGAGGCAGAAAACTGCAGTAAATAGGTTACTCTAGGCCAGGGGTGTCAAGATCGATTCCTGGCAGGCCGGACTCCTGAACCAACCCTGCTCCTACACATACAATGTAGTTTTCAAATAAGCTTGAATGACTTGATTAGTTGGATCAGATGTGTTTAATTAGGGTTGAATCTAAACTCTGCAGGGCTCCTGCCCTCCAGGGGCCAGTTGTTCAAAAGTAATCTGATCAGATTGTAGCCATCAGATTGGATAAAATCTTGAAAATGGGCTGTTCAAAAAAATAAAAAAATTTAATCTGAATCCAATCTGGTTTTGATCTGGAATCAATCCTCAGTTTGTGTTGTTCAAAACATTTTGGATACTTTTGATCCACAAAAAAGAAAAAAAAAGAAAAAAAAGATTACTCTGATCCCAGCATTAGGGTGGATTTCAGGAACAAAATAAAATGTAATTAAACTGTAAAACTGATCCAAAAAATTCTACATTTGTAACATGTAGTATAAGCCTACATCACCAAACAGCTGCTGTCAATATCAAACAAAAATTTAATTGAAAGTTTTTTGTGTTTTTTTTTAATCACTGATTGTAAACTACAATCATCCGAGATGGACCAATGTAAATGCAACGCAAAACTAGAACAAAAACAATGGCTTCTTTTTTCGTGTCATGTTTTTATTTATTTTTATCAGCATGTCCCTTTAGGGGCTCCGTAGAACACTAGTAATGCAGAATTGGAAATCTGAAATAGCGTGTATCTGGTTCAGGGTGATCTAATCCAGTTTAGAAAAAAAAAATGGCACAAAAGTAATATGGGTTTCCTGATCCTAGATATCAAAACATGGGATTTCCAAATCCAGATCATTCTAATTCAGAACTTTTTGCACAACTGGCAAGGATGGCCCTGACCTAGATTATAATGTACAGTTTAAATAAACTCAAGTACACAAACACAATATAATGAAGAAAATAAGCAAACTATACTCAGTAATCATAAATCTTATGTAAAAACAACAGTTATAAAAAACAAAATTGCGATGATATATTTGGGAAATGCATCATGCATTCTTTTCTTTCGCATTAATTGTGTCAATGGGCCTGCCAGTAAATATAATAACTAATCAAATCACGTATCACTAACAGTATCACTATACTACAGAAATCACGCGGCATGGTTTACAAGTTAATATCAGTCGAGTAACAAACCTTGAGCGCCAGAGCCACATCAAAGTCTCTCGCCTGCAGGAACCGTATCAAAAAAGTTGCCGACAGATTCAAGTGTCGAATGCTTACTTCTGCTTTTTCTTTCAGTTCAGACAAATAGGGTGCAATCCGAATAGAATCCACGGGTAAATTATTTAATTCTTCGATGTTGTCAGCTTCCTCAGACTTCATATCTACGCGAGTCGATCGAATGTCATGTTCTCTGAGCAGGGTGTTGCGTAAAAGGGGGCAGGGAATGAGCCCCTCACATCTCAGCTAATGACAGCTAATGGTTTTTTTTTTTTTTTTTCAACTTTGTACAGGTCAAGTTTTGTCAAACATTAACCAAGGAATCTCTGTAGACTGAATCGTCTCTCACCAGCTTAAACAGACACAAGACCCACGCCTTTTTTTAAAACTGAGTGAATGAATAATATTACTTTCCACTTCCAGCAATAAATATAGTGAATTGAACTAATAGTGGGGCATCTTGTCATACTGCATATTAGGCATATATTCGTCTGTAACAGCAGTGTAGTATATATACATAGAGAGAGAGAGAGAGAGAGAGAGAGAGAGAGAGAGAGAGAGAGAAAAGTAGGGAGGGTTGCAACAAGATTAACTTCCTTTAATCAGTGAAGGACCATAATGGCATTCATGCTGCACATGCTCAATTAGCCCCTCATCCTTTCTTGAGGCAGCCACATTTGACCATTTCTTCTGCAAATAAATAAATAACATTTTCAAGGTATAGATAATTATTTGTCATACTGTCTAAACTGTTTGTGTGAAGCTTGCAAAGTCATACCATTTTTATTCAGTGTGTCTTAGCTCCTGAAAGGCATACGTGACGAAGCTGGCATAGCAAGTTTTATCAGGTCAGTATAGTTGCAACATGTTGTTGTAACTTTCCCAACATGCTGTCCCTAATCACAACATTAATGTAAAAGGTTGTCATCCCCATGACATAACAAAACTGTAATTTTATGGATTAATAAAAAAAACAATTTCAATAGTCTGGTATCTCCCCTTTTTAATTTAAGTAAATAGCTTTTTAAAAATCAGTCTTATTAGAGTCTGATAGCTATAGATTAATTTCCTTGTCTCTTACCCTCTCTCTGTCACGTATAAATTACAACACATGTACTGTACAAACAGACACACACAAATAACGACATACCTGCCCATCCAGATGCACACTTGGAATACTTAACAAACATTCACTTGAACACACACACACGTTTACTTAGCTATCTAAATGGGGACATTCCATAATGGTTTTTACTGTGCAGGCCATATATTCTATCACCCTACACCTAAACCTACCCCTTACAGAAAACTTTCTCCATTTAAAAAGAAAAAAAGCTATGTTTACTTTATTTTTTAACCAGTTTTAAACCTGAGGGTGCCCTCAAAGGGATTTTGTCAGGTTAAGCTCACTTTTGGGTACAAATTTGTCCCCAAAATATGGTTAAGGAGGTACACACACACACACACACACACACACACACACACACACACACTACTTCACACCTACCTGAATATCACTTGAACATGTACACACAGACAGAGTTCAGTTACATAAACATGGCCACTACATTAAGACTGTGTCTTAAGAACTAGTTTGACCAACTAGCAGTTAGCCAAGAGACAATGAGCCTCATCGCGAGGCGAATCGCCGACGAACGGTGCTTTTACACCGAAGGCGAAATGATTGTTCTTCTTCTGCTACTTCACGCCTCACGCTAGGTGGCGCCGACCAACAATGCATTTTTCATCAGAAATGTATCACGTAAATGGATTTAACATCATCTGCTGCTCAACATACAGCATTACATTAAGACAAAAAAGGTTCTACACGAGAAACAATATATATATATATATATATATATATATATATATATATATATATATATATATATATATATATATATATATAATGTTTACAAGAAAAGTCTACATCCTAAAATATAATTAAAAGTACAGTTAGCTTCAAGCTAACACTTGAAAATGTAAGTATTCATCTATTTGATTACCCACTTTAAACCATCTTCGAGTGCTTGTAATAACTTCCAACTGTGGTCTATAATTGATTTTGATTAATAAGCAGACGCATGCACTCTACTGGGTTTGTATAATAACACTAATATTTGTCATTAACATCCTTTATTGCTATAAAAAATACAACGAGCTGCATACAAAACACATACATAAAATATACTGGTCACAATCATGTGTCTATTTGCTTTCACATTTCATGTGAAGAAAAAGATGTGAATGGGCTCTGATTCATCACACTCAGGCACGTGGAAGAATTTCGAAATTCAGTGGATAATTAAAGTTATTTTGTATAAAGAGCTTATTAGAAGAAGTCTGTTCTCAAATACCTTTTCGCGCTCAGTGTGGCCTTTAGGAATTAGTTTGATCTACGATTAGTTTACCAAGGCCTTTCCACACGGAGCACAAAAAAGCGAAATTAATATACGCAATGACACGCTGGAATAAATAGATTTCTATAGATTTGGATGTATATATATATATATATATATATATATATATATATATATATATATATATATATATATATATATATATATATATATATATATGTAGTAGTAGTATTGTCATTCAAGGGTTATAATCAATCAATCAATCGTTTGGCACGTCATTTGTTGGCTAACATAGCCTATAGCTAAACTCAAGGACGCAGGGATTGAACATCTGGCTGCATGGTGACGTCACGCGCCTCCCTCGCGATGTAGCGCTCGGCGCAGTTTCCATATTTATATTTCGTTGGCTCGTCATTTATTTGAAAGTCCGATTTAGTATTATGCAGCAATATGAACAGGTTTGCATGGCTTCGCGGAGGTATGTACATGAACTGCAAAATCTTAAAACAAACGTCGATAATAAATAAGTCTTATTCACCTTTGTGGGATGATGCAGTGATGCGGGAATTAAAGCGGATGCTTCCTGCCGACAGCAGTGGGATTAAATAATAACCTTATGAATACTGCGTATTCTGGTACGATTTAATTAGCGAATATTTGGATCAATAATCCGTATTACTTTTAATGCTTATATGAGGCATATATTTGGGGATTTATTTGCGTGTGTTGTCTAATGTTCGACGTTATTCTGTGTATTGCATGTCGAATAGGCCTGGTTACCATCACGGTTATGTTTTTGGTGTTTATAGGTTACAGGGATGGAAGGCTGCATTGGATGCCTTGGATGTGCAAGCATTCTGAATGCACTGCCCCCGGCTGTGTGCTTTGACCGTCAGAACACAGGTTTCCAGTATGGCTCAGCAGATAAGGAAACAGTCAGCGTTATTTAATCAGGATGAGATTCATAAATAAATAGGCCTTAAGTAAGGTTTTTGAAAATATTCACAAGTTGGCAGAATACGATTTGTGTGGCCTGCGGTGGATGGACCAAGTCATTATGTACGATGATTCAGATTTTCTTCAGGCCCAGATGAATCTCTCTTTGCACTTTAGGCTCTCGCTGTCCGTGTTCACAGTGGACCTTGATTTAATGTATTTCAATTAAGGCACGCGGTGAATGCCAAGAGCGAAGCCACATATCCTTCAACAAATGCCTGTTTACTATTCTAATGTTGTTTCTTTAAATGTAGGTTGAAAAGCATTTATATAATATTCATACACTCTTTCTATTTACAATAGCGTGTACTGTTCATTCAGTCAGACAGGTAGGTGAGAATACATGGTGACTGGAAAAAGCTTTTTAGTCGTCTGATTGCATTAGCAAACTTTCTTTTAAAAACTAGTTTGCCTACCACTATCAAGTGTACTAAATTTGGTGAAATTTCAAAAGAAAAAATAATTTTCATGCTGATTAGATCAATGAAACAAATCAATGAAAGTGTATTGTGTATTTGTTTAATATTATGTTACTGATAGGATTATGTTTTCAATTGTATAATAATAAAATCATTTAAAAATGTGTCAAAATGTGAATTCTACAGTTTTCTTTTTTTTTACTTGTGCATCGTGTTTTTGAGAGTGAATTGTTGCCCTATAAAGAATAAATAGTTTCAAGCTCATTGTTAGATGTTTTTTTTTTTTTTATAAATCATGTCAGCTACCTCAACTACAACATGATTCCAGAAAACAACTGGAAAACAAATAAAGTCTATGCCTGAATATTAAAACAGAGAACTGTTTAAACTGAGTACTGGTTATATACCGAAACTGAGTAAATTAAATACAGAATACATTTTGGTTGTCAACTAATATGATCAGTTTCATTGGAGTTCTTATACAGGCTATCCTTTACTGATGTGTGAAATATTTTGCATAAAAGGAGAAATTTGTAAGCAATTCAGCATACACTCATTTCTGGGTTTGAAAGGACTTTTATGCTGCCTATTATTGGTTTTATTTGCATGACAACATCGACCTCACTGTCTACATGAATGACATATTTACATTTATTTTGTTAGTTGAAATTATTAATATTTTATTACCATCTGCACATAGTATGCATCTAATGAGGTGTGTGTAAATATATATATATATATATATATTAAGAAAGTGCACTGATTAATGTTGCACAGAGGTGGCATACATGAATGCAGGAATCACTGCTGCAGAAATGTTATATGCTGAATTCTAAATTATGAAAGAAAATCGTGAAATGCTGCCAAGTTGAAGGCTGATGCTGCATTTCATTTTTACAGAGAAGCAAAGCTTCTGGTGGGCTAAGCTACCATTACTTAGTAGGCCCTGGTACTTATATGCATTATTGCATCTTTATATAGAATCTGGAGCTACAAGTCAATAGATGTAAATATAGGCCTATGAATATTAGTATACTGAAAATGAATTTACAGTTGCAAAAGGTGAAATACCTTGGCATGTCATGTCTTGTTGCAAATCAATAAGCACAGCAGTTCAAGACGTGCAACCACTGTAAAGTGGGTAGTTAGATGGTTTGCTGGTCTCCCAGCTTGGTCAGGCTTTCATCTGGGCAGTCTAGGAGACGAGCTTGAACCAGCTAAGACAATCTTTACCAGCAGAGTTAAGGCCAGCTTCAGACTCCACATGCACTGCATAATTATTTTAAAAGTGTATGCTGAATTCCGGTGTCTTGTGCATCAATAACAGTTCACAAAACTCACACATATACCAGTACATAGACTGACAGACTCACTCAGATCGGTCTTCAGTAACAGACGTCAATAGACTCGTTCGGAGGGAAAGAGTGAACGAACGCGCCTCGCTCACAGTGTCGGGCAAAATGGCGGACAAAACGCCAGGTGGGGCGCAGAAAGCTAACTCGAAGGTATTTTTCTTTTACTTTTCTACTTTACATCCATATATTAAAATCAATATTTTTTGTTAACGATAATAAAAGCGTAATGATACTGAATTCCATTCGGCAGTGTGTCGATGTGTGTTACGGAGAAAGGTCCATTGAGCTGCTCGGTTGTGATGCTAACTCGCTAGCAGTGCGGTTAGCTAGACAACCAGCGGCTGCACAGATTTCATTTCTATAATACACATTAACAAACTAAAATCTGTTGTCCAAATATGCCGAATTTGATCTTCTTATATTATGTTTCACCATGCCCTTGACACCACCATAGAACGTGAAATAAGTTGATTTGAGTTCATTGTTTGATGACAGGGCTAACACGAGCATGACGTTAGTCTACAAACATTACTGTATTACATTGATTTCCGGACGTTTTACTCCTATAGAGAGGAGATGTACTTTGTTTATTAGCATTAAGAATGTCTTAATTGCGCATTTGTGTTTGCACAGTTGTGGTGAACTTGCTGGTTTTGCTTTGACCAGCTAACATAATCATGTTCGCTAGTAACGTTAGTTAGCGTTATTAGCCACGTGAACGTGTCAACAGAAATGGAAACACATCTGCTATATGTGTAGTATATACGATCGTGCTACTTCTGGTGTTATATAAGCCACTCCAGCTCATCTGTTATGTACTCAAAGAAAGCTTGCTGCAAAGTGCACCACTTTATTCATGGTGAACAGTTACATCTTTAATTCAGATAGCCTAAACAAACCATTACCTAATATGGACTCGTTTATTATTTATTTCCGTCCTCATGTTGTATTCTTCCTTACTTTTTTGCGTTTGGTTTTTATGTGTTTTGGACTGTATATAAGTGCATTAACATTACTTTTTTTCCCTTAGCCAAGAAACCAAATGTCTATATTACAAGAGGAAACTCGTGTCATCTCTTGTGTAATTCATTCTTTTCATATTTTCCTGCAGGCTTTATTGGAAAGTAAGTTAAAGGCCTTCAGTATTGGCAAGATGGCGGTTGCAAAAAGAACACTAAGTAAGAAAGAACAGGATGAACTCAAGAAGAAGGTAAGCAGATGAGGTCTAAAGGCTGGATTTCATTATGTGACTAGGGCACGGATTTTTCCCTGATGTACAGTCTGAAGTCGACACTAGCTGCCGAAAGTCAGATCCAGTCTAAAGATGTTTGCCGGCTCGAGTAGACAGATTTCACAGAGAATTGCATAGTGTATGATGGACACAGACTGTGATTTTTAATGTCAGACTATGATTCCAGGATATCAAAAATGTTTGATATTTTTGGCCTATTTTAGAAGACATTGTTTTCATTTTGCCTTTCATCTCCTAGCTTTATGACACACGATTAACATTAGATCACCTTGATGCATAATCTAACACGATCTGATTTTCACAGGAGGATGAAAGGGCAGCTGCGGAGATCTACGAGGAATTTCTCGCTGCTTTTGAGGGAGGTGAAGGAAAAGTAAAGACCTTTGTTCGTGGTGGGATCGCTAATGCTACTAAAGGTAGGATTATTATTTGATCTTTTTATCTGTGATCTTTTTTTTATATATATATATATATGTTGCTTATGCTCACTAAGGCTTTTATTTCATTCAAAACTCAATAATAACTATAATACTGTGAAATGTTATTACAATTTAAACAATTAACAATTAACAATTTTCAAATATATTTTTAAAATATAACATTCAATCACAAGTGTAATAGGAAAGCTGAATTTTCAGCAGCCATTACTCCAGACTTCAGTGTCACAAGATCATTCAGAAATCATTCTAAAATGTTGATTTTCATGAATTTAATGCATCCTTGCAGAATAAAAGTATTTGTTATGAATACATTTCGCTGCATAAAAGCAGCTGATCACTTTTTCTTAATTTATTTATTTTTATTATGCAAAATGGCAAATATTTTTATTTTATGTTCTTCTTAATTGTCTCTGCTTTGATATCTGTGTTGCATATCTATTCCAGAGGAAGTGGCAGCTGATGAGAAGAAAGGAAAGCTCTACAAACCAAAATCAAGGATTTTGGAGACTAAAAGCATTTTACCTTTGGAAACTCCACCACAGTTTATAGCATTAGATAAACGCAATGTGAGCCTTTTGTCATTTATTTCCATCTGACCTCATTTTAAAGCATGTATTTTGTCATATAAGCCATTCTTTCTCTATTACCTAGGCATCAAAGAAGGGAGACAAAGAAAAGAAAAAGAGCAACCTTGAACTCTTCAAAGAAGAACTGAAACAGTAGGTGTTCTTTAAATTCTTTTTCAATAAATGGCAGCACCTTTAAAATGATAATTTGAAGTTTAATGCTCTGTTGTTGTTTTTTAGGATACAAGAGGAGCGTGATGAACGGCACCGGTTGAAGGGCCGAGTCAGTCGTTTTGAGCCTCTTCCAACAATGGAAGGAAGGCGATCCGGTAAGTTCTTTATTCAACAATTTATTTTTTCTCACCAAAAGAGTCTGTTTCCCCCTACGTTCACTCATGGACCCAGTGAAGTTTGTGCCCCTCCCACATGTCTTTTTTAAGTTCAGGAAACAAAATTCACACTGCTTTTCTTCTGCTTTTAGCGGATGGTTCTTCACGAAGAAACCGTCCGTCCAGTGGTAATTTTGCTTTATATACTGTGTAATGCAATGGCCATTTTGCTGTTTATGTATCCCATCATGGAAGAAGAGATGGTAAAACATCAGTTGTTATTCAGAGCTCCTTTTTTTTACTTTTCAGTCTTGGATGAATCTGCACCTGGCTCACACGATGTTGGTGATCCGACAACTACAAATCTCTATCTGGGCAACATAAATCCTCAGGTAATTGGTCTTTCTTTTTTCCTGATAATTGTTGTTAGGTAACGTCTGAAACCCAGAGTTTCCTATGCTAAAACATACTCCTCTCATGCTCCAGATGAATGAGGAGATGCTCTGTCAAGAATTCGGTCGCTATGGTCCATTAGCCAGTGTGAAAATTATGTGGCCCAGGACTGATGAGGAAAGGGCCAGGGAAAGGAACTGTGGTTTTGTAGCCTTCATGACAAGGAGAGATGCTGAACGTGCACTTAAACATTTAAATGGTAAATATATTTATTGTTTATTGGTGTCTAGTGGTTGACTGATGCAAGGCGATGAATCAGCTGATGTTCTGCTGAAAATACTACTTCCTTTAGTTTTACAGCTTAAAATGTGAACACATATAATTAAATGTATAATAAACATAGTCCTTTTAATATTTTATTTTTCTTTTGAGAAATTATACATATGCAAAATATTACAGTATTGGCTGTCGTGATTACATTCAATGTCGGCGGCAGCCACCTAGTGGATTTACCAGGTCACAACCATCACAACACTCTTCAGGTCATTTAAATAGCGGAGTAGTGGACCGCAAAAGATGAAAAACGAATCAACGATGCAGGGAAATACAAAGAATTATATGCAACCAACAATAGGTTCTTCAAAGATAACATGAGGAAGCCATAAACGTGTATAACACTGATTCTTTTCATTCATTAACATTCAAAACTTAGCTGTTTTCAATTGTAATAATATTTAAAATAATAAATGCATGAAATCTCATTCATCTTGCTGCTCAAAACTTGATTCGATATTGAGCTCCACCGTATAGAATGTGAGCGTCTGGTGTGCGATACCTCAAGTTGTCCTACATGTGGCGCAACGTGTCTTTTCTCGTCCGGTGTGCGACCGCCTTGATTTGTCATCTCTACAGTAGTGGATGTGCCTGCATTCAAGTTTCAAATAGATCACATAATCTAAGAATGTTAGGTTTTTTTTTTATTTGTTTCTTTTTTTAAAGCCTTATACGCTTTAAAGGTTCAGATGTATTGTATTACTCTTATCCGGATGACCAAAATGACGGAGTACTTTATGAGCAAGTGACCACATCAGCGCCTGCATCTGTCCTGCTGTGAGCACGCTACTGTTCAGCTTTCATACTCCGCACAGACACTTGAATCGCGCACATCTTTCTGGGTTAACATTAGATTGAACGGCCATGACATATATCTACTAACATAATTCAGTTGATGAGCCGTATTTGAGGTCGATGAATGATAAAGGTGCATTTGAATGTTTTGTATTGCCACAAAATCCAGCCATTAACAATTTGTCCGTTGTGGACTGCGTGACCTCACCACTTCCTGTGGATTTTTTTTTTTCTGTGATTAATAAAATTTTGGTTGGCCAAGCCTCTTCTCGGCGATATTAGGGGGCAGCCCTAGTGCTAATATTACTATTTTTCATATTAATGTTTATTAACTTCATTTGTGAAAAATACAATCATTTTTACAAAATCAAGAAGTTGCTATCTAAAATCTACATCTTGATTGTTTTACAGATTTCTTTCTTATTTAAATTTTTTACCCCATATTTATTCAAATCAGTTTTTTATAGTTTGTTTTTAGGAAATATTAAAGCAAATATTAAATATAAATTTAATTGCCAAAATTATGCCAGTGTTTCTTACATATATTAATAGTGTTAACAGGTCTGTATCGGCTGCTTTATCTCGGCCATTGGCCATCCTTCTCTCTAAGATACTGTAAAAATAATTTGCCTTCCCATAAAATCCATGAATAATTTGCCAAATGCTGTCTATTTCAGGCAAAATGATAATGAATTTTGAAATGAAACTGGGATGGGGCAAAGGTGTACCAATTCCTCCTCACCCCATATACATTCCACCTTCAATGATGGAGCACACCCTCCCGCCTCCACCCTCTGGACTGCCCTTCAATGCCCAGCCCAAAGAGAGGCTGAAGAACCCCAATGCTCCTATGCCTCCCCCTCCAAAGTGCAAAGAGGAGTTTGAGAAGGTAACTTGGCATATGTGGGACAAAAAGATTTTGGTTAGCATGGTAATAAAAGTAGTTAGAAGTAATTTGTTTATATATTTATATATGTATTTTATTTGTTTGTGTGAAAGAGGTTTTCGGCTTTATCTTCTTTGTGAAAAACATTTTGCCCATAGAGAATCTTGCAGTTTTACTAAATTAGCATTTGTTAAATTAGAAATTTTTGTAAAAAAAAAAAAAACAATTATAATAATAATTCATATAAAATGCATATGTACCATGCTGATTGTGCTGGTAAGTGTTCTGGAGTATAGATTATTCAATGCACAAGACATTTTATAGGTTTTGGCTGCTAGTTAGGATGAAGCTATACTTTTTCAATATTGTCTGTTTGAAAGAAATGTAAAGAGATTAAAATAAATATATATAATGGATGCAGATGATACAGTGGGGAAAATATTTATTTGATCCCTTGCTGATTTTGTAAGTTTGCACACTAAAAAATTAAGGGTTAAGAATTGTTATGGTAGGTTTATTTTAATATGTAAAGACAAAGAAATCCAGAAAAAAACACACATAAAAGTTAGAATTTGATTTGAATTTCAGTGAGTGAAATAAGTATTTGATCCCCAAGCAAAGCATGACTTAGTACGTGGTGCAGAAACCCTTGTTAAGATGTTTTTTTTTTTTTTTTCGTAGTAGATCACCAGGTTTGCACACATCTCAGGAGGGTTTTTGATCCACTCCTCTGTACAGATTCTCTCTAAATCCTTAAGGTTTATTGACTTGTTTCTTGGCTGTCATTAGGCAACTCAAAGTTTCAGCTCCCTTCACAGATTTTCTACTGGATTGAGGTCTAGAACCTGGCTAGGCCACTCCATGACCTTAATGTGCTTCTTCTTGAGCCACTCTTTTGTTGCCTTGGCGGTATGTTTCGGGTCATTGTTATGCTGGAAGACCAATCCAAGACCTATCTTCAGTGTTCAGCCTGAAGGAAGCAGGTTCTCGTCCAAGATTTTACAGTATAATGCCCTGTCCATTTGCCCCTCAATCGAGTCGAGTTAATGCCAAGGAGCTCAATTTTGGTCTCATCTGACCACAGCTCTTTCTCCCAAGCCTTCTCTGAATCATTTAAATGTTCTTTGGCAAACTTTAAACGGGCCTGTACATGTGCCACCTTGAGAAGTGGGACCTTGTTCAATTTCAGTCCATTGCAGCGTAGTGTGTTACCAATGGTTTACTTTGTGACTGTGGTCCCAACTGTCTTAAGATCATTAACAAGCTCCTCGTGTGTAGTGTGGGATTGATCCCTCACCTTTCTGACGATCATCCTTACCCCATGAGGCAAGATCTTGCACGGAGCAAGATTGATGGTTGTTTTCTATTTCTTTAATTTCCGAATAATCACACCAACAGTTGTCTCCTCTTCACCAAGCTTCTTGGAATGGAAGATACAGATTGTGTGGACAGTTGTCTTATTCACCTAACAAGCTGATATTAGGAGTAACTTCTAAAAGTGACAGGACTAATCTGTGTTCCACATGAGCACATGACCAATCTGTGGGAGCCAGAATTCTTGAGGTTGGTAGGGGATCAAATACTTATTTCACTCATTGAAATCCAAATCAGTTTCTAACCTTTATGTAATGTTTTTTTTTTTTTTTCTGGATTATTTTGTTGGTATTCTGTCTCTATCCATTAAAATAAACCTACCAAAAAAATTACAGACCCTTAATTTCTTTATAAATTGGCAAACTTACAAAATCAACAGAGGATCAAATAAATATTTCCCCCACTATATATGATTTCACTGCTCTTTCTTTAAGGAATGTGTTCAGTCAAGTTTTAAAGCTGACACAGTAGAACACGTTTGTTGTTGTAGGAGTATGTTGCATTTAGTGTTATGCCTGTTTCTTTTTAACAATACTCACATATATTCTATGTTTATTATCTGATGTGACTTCATATCCAGACTCTGTCGCAAGCCATAGTCAAAGTGGTTATCCCAACAGAAAGGTACATGTTTTTCTTTTTTTCCAAATTCTTATGAAATGTAGAGAACTTATCCCATCTCTGTAGTTTGAAAGATTGGTCATATCCATGCTACCAGAGGCTGGTTTGAGTGAGCAATAGTTGAGGCCTTGCATGAAAATAAGGAACAGTTACTAGATACAAGGCACACACATGCATCGCATTTCTCTGTAAAGGGTTTGCATCATACTGCTCTGATAGAAACGCTCATATCAGTAGAGAGAGTTCTGTGGATTTTATTGTTTTTGTTGATATACACTACCATTCAAAAGTTTTGGATCAGTAAGTTTTTTTATTATTATTATTATTATTATGTATGAATAAATGTATTCAGCAAGAGTTTATTATATTGATAAAAAAATGGCAGTAAAGGCAAGTTGCAAAGATTTTGATTTTCTATACTTTGTTTTTTCAAAGAATCTGAAGACAATATCAGTTTTCACAAAAATATTAACCCATGATAACAGTTTTGGACACCAAATCAGCATTTTGGAATATTTCTAAAAGATCATGTGACACTGAATATGTAAGGCATATAATGGCTGCTGAGATTTCAGTTTTGCCATAACAGGGATAAATTACATTTCAAAATGTGTTAAAAAAAAATCACTAGCACTGTTTTTACTATTTTTATAAAAAAGCATAATAACTTATTTCGAAAACATCTTACCAGCCCCCAACTTCAGGCAGTAGTGTACATTGATTTAATTCAGTCTGGTGTTTGTCCATCTTTTTGGATATAATTATTCTAGATGTCAGTGTTGGAGCATGCTTGATGGGTCGTTCCACTAGTTTGGGTGTTTTAGAGAGAATTGTTCATATTTCATCAGACTACATCAGATTTGATTGCACTCATTACACTACTAATTTAGCTACTAAAACGCTACACAACACACATTCACCTAGTGTCAGTTTTACAAAAAAAACCCAGCCCTCTGGCTATTGCTCACTTCAGCTGCCCCAGTAGCATGGCACAAAAGCGGCACCCAATCCCCATAGTCTCAGTGACCTTTGACATTGGCCTTGGTGAGCAGCACAAGTTGAACTGTCTGCAGCAGCGAGGGACCAGAAAAGCGTCACAGGATGGATTGGGGAAAGTATACAGAATGATTGCCTGACATTGGTATGATCGGCTCCAATACTTGTGAAATGTGTTTCAGTACATTTGAAAAACATCATCTGTTGATTTTTATCGGCCACTTCACGAGCCAGTCAGGAAGCCAATTGTTGTCCCTATCCTTTAACTGACTCTAGAAGTGCATACATGATTTTATCCCTCTCCATCCACACTTGTCTATTGTCAAAAAGCAAGAAAGATCACTGTTACTTGGCCTCACATTTAGTATCTAAGTAGCACGTCCAATTATAAGTTATGAGGGCAGAATGCTATGGCTGAGACTCAGATGTAGATGTAGAGAGGATTTAAATGTTTTCATTGTTAAAGCTGTCACACTGCCAGTCAGTTTTAAATCTTAAAAGCTTAAACATGTTTATTGACTCCTGGATAGTAAGTGCAAGGATGTTGCATTTCATCAGATGTCATATTGTAGCAGTAGAAGTTGTTTAGGTGTGGCTGGTGATGGCGCTGAATCTGTTTCGCTTTAACTGTGTTTTTCTCGTAGGAATTTGCTCTCTCTCATCCATCGAATGATCGAGTTTGTTGTGCGTGAAGGTCCAATGTTTGAAGCTATGATCATGAACCGAGAGATCAACAATCCGCTCTACAGGTGAGAACATTTTTATGTCTTTCTTTTGACTCCAAGCCTTTAAGGTAGGTATGAAATAAAAATTCACCCAATCTGTTTTATAAATGCATGTTTAAAAAGAGTTCTTCACTCATCTTAAAGCTGCCCCTTTTGACTGCATTAAGAACTCCCTCTATCCAATCAACATAAAATGAATCGAACCATGTCCCATTGTTTTTCAATGTTTCACTAAAATGTACGTCACAATATAAAAGATCTCACGCGTCTTGTTTCATCACAACTTTAAGGTTCTGACATCATCTCAAGTGATTTAAGTCATGCGGAAGAGATTTTTACAATTTAGTTGTATTCTGAGAATGTCCTTAAGTCAAACCTTGTTTTTTGTTTGACTTCAACAGGTTTTTATTTGAAAATCAGGGTCCTGCTCATGTTTATTACAGGTGGAAGTTATACACCATTTTACAGGTTAGACTTCTTTTTAGTCTTTTGACAAAAACATATTAAAATGTGTTCAGATGAAATAATGCAAAATCCCCACTTACAGGGCGAATCTCCAACTAAATGGAAAACTGAAGACTTCAGAATTTTTAAGAATGGATCCCTCTGGCGACCGCCACCTCTTAACCCGTATTTACATGGCACTCCTGAAGAAGAGGAGCATGATGATGATGAAGAAGAAGATGAAGAAACCAGCAAGAAGGGCTCCTTGAAAGACGAGTATGTGTCGTATCAAAATCTGGAGTTTATGGAGATATTGGATTCTTCTAGAATGGAGCTACTAGGCTTTTGGCCATAGGCAAAATTGTTGGTTATGTGAACTTAATATTCTCCTCTTCTGCAGTGAGAGGGATAAACTGGAGGAGTTACTCCGAGGTCTTACACCAAGGAAAAGCGACATAGCTAACGCCATGTTTTTCTGCCTCTCGCGTGCTGATGCGGCCGAAGAGATTGTGGAATGCATCGCTGAGTCTCTGTCCATACTTAAAACACCTCTGCCAAAGAAGGTCACTCTTACACAGCAGAATTACGACTAACAAAGAATTTTAGATGTCTCATCACTGTTGTTTACATGTGCATTTCCTCCCTCCCTCAGATTGCAAGGTTATATCTGGTCTCAGATGTGCTGTATAACTCATCTGCAAAAGTTTCTAATGCCTCCTATTACAGAAAATTGTAAGTCTCACAATTATCCTGAGTGCATAAACAAGGAATTCATTCTTGTTTGTCGGTTTATTCAATCTGTTTTGCTTTTATTATTTTACAGCTTTGAAACAAAACTCTGCCAGATATTTTCTGACCTGAATGCCACTTATAAGACAATACAGGGCCATTTACAATCCGAGAACTTCAAGGTGCGCCATCTTGCTCTTTTTAACACACAGTAGTTTTCTAACTTTAAGATTGGAATTGATGTTTTTCTATTTTGGTCCTCACAGCAACGAGTAATGTCCTGTTTCCGTGCATGGGAAGACTGGGCAGTGTATCCTGATCCATTCCTGATTAAACTTCAGAACATCTTCCTGGGACTCGTCAGCCTCGATTCTGAGAAGGAGACTGCAGACCTGCTTCCAGAGGTTAGCTTTGCAGAGACTGACTGATTGAGTTATGATTGATCATTTTCAGTGGTCAAGTTTGAGTTGAGTCACAGTTCACCTGAACATTAATTTTTCTTAGCGACCAGAGAGGTCGGAGGACATTGATGGTGCTCCTATTGTGGAGGTGGAGCTGGATGGTGCTCCTTTGGATGATGTTGATGGCATGCCCATAGATGGATTGCCAATTGATGGTGCACCACTTGATGACCTGGACGGAATGCCCATCAAGGGAACGGATGATGATCTGGATGGTGTTCCTTGTAAGAATGCTGACGACATTTATTTAAAAAAAATTTTTTTAACCTTTCATACACTCAACTCCCATTTAGTATCCTGCTTGGTATATTTGACTCATCACTCTTTTCAAAGATCAAAAAGATTACAGTTTTTTCAATTACATTACTGTTGCTGAATGTCATGGCATATTTTCTAAAATAAATTTGTTGTTCAATGACTTTTTTTTTTTTTTTTTTTGTAGTGGATCAAAAACCAGGCTTTAAGGTAGCCCCATCAAAATGGGAGGAAGTGGATGGTACTGCTTTGGAGGCTCAAGGTTAGTCCAGATGAAAGTTAAGACATTGTCTAAACCGTAGGTTCTACCTTGTATACGCATCAACAAATTTGACCATTTTGAAATCACATCATGATTATCTCTTGATCACATCACTGTTTTAGCTGTAACCACGTCAAAATGGGAAATCTTTGATCTGCCAGATGAATCTGAGAAAAGTAAAACAAGGTAAGTTTTATTGGTTCTACTAAGTTTGGAAATCTCATGGAAAGGTCATAGGAATGTCTTGATATTTTTCATAGTGATAAGTTGTTCTAGCTAAGTTTAGCTCTAAAATAATTCATTGGCTAGAAATTGCTTTTGTGAATGCAATCTGTATAAAATGATCTCAGAATTTTTTTTAAATAGGTGTCAGAATTGTTGGTTTTTTTCAGGATGACATTTTGCCATGTTTTGATTTCATTTTCACATTCTTGTCATAGTGCTACACGTGAAACTGAGAGTAAAGACTCTCTCAAGAGCTCCTCCACTGCAGACCAGCAGTCCTATAGTAATCCTGTTAGAGAAGAATATGATTCAAAGTCTGCGAAGTTTTCTGAGATGAGTGAAGAGAAACGTGCCAAGCTACGAGAAATCGAGGTATACCTAAATGCAAAATGTGCTAAGTGTAATTCTTCACATGCTTGAAAGCTGTTTAGTATGGAAGTCTCAAAAGGCCATGGAATATACTTTTTCTATACTTTTCTTTCTTGTTTTGTCGTGATCACAACTTAATTTCTTGTGATCTCAACATAACGAAAGTTGTTCTCCAAGTTACACAACTTTGCCAACCAGTAGCAGTATAAAACTGAAAACTGATGGTGTGTAGTATACTGTATATCCACTTTACTGTACGCTTTTGGGGCCGAATAAGGACCTTCCTCGTGATCGCTATGACTTGGGCAGTATTGTTCATTACTGACATTTAATTAATTCATAAATGTTAAATGCTTGAATCAGTATACTTCTAAGTAAAAATTGATATCTTGAATGCACTGTAAGTCGCTTTGGATAAATTTAAATGTGATGATTGATTTAGTCCTGGAGAGCCACAGCCCTGCAGAGTTCAGCTCCAACCCTAATTAAAACTCACCTGCCTGTAGCTTTCTAACAACCCTTTAGACCTTGATTAGCTTGTGCAGGTGTGTTTGATTAGGGTTGAAGCAAAACTCTGCAGGTCTGCGGCTCTCCAGGACCAACGTTCACCACCCCTGGTGTAAAGGCCAATTTAATTCAGTGATGTTTTACAGCAGGGTTACCCAACCCTTCTCCTGGCGATCGACTGTCCTGCAAAGTTTAGCTCCAACCCAAAGTTAAGTGTGTTTGATTAGGATTGGAGCTAAACTTTGCAGGACAGTGGATCGCCAGGAGCAGGGTTGGGCACCCGTTTTACAGTGTTGTAATCTTTTGTTTTCTACATTTCTTTGTGGAAACCACACACACCCACGTACACAAACACTATTTTCAAACGCCATCCCAAGCTTGTAACGCACATCATATCTGTCACAGCATATCATGACTACTAAAAATTACAAATGGTATATAATTTTATTTAAAATAAGCAAAAAATTTAAACTGAGTTGAATCCAAGCAGCTTTAAAAGATTTTGACCATTTCAATGTTAATTACACAAACAAAATATTTAGTGTACTCTCTGGAAATATTAACAGTGATCAGCCTTTATCTATTGTAGATGTTATTACAAAGCGATGAAAAATTAGCTGAAATATCCACGACATACAGTAAGAGCGCACGGTTTATCTATCAATCAGATGAGCATCGTTGTTCATTACTATAGCAACAGTAGATCAAACAATCATTGTAAAAAAAAAAAAATTACTTCCTTTATGTCTAGATCACGAGAAAATAAGAAAAATATTAATAATCCATTGCCTCTTAGGACTTCCATAGTTTAGAGATCACAGTGAATTATTATATATTTTTTTTGTCTGTTGTAGCTTAAAGTGATGAAGTTTCAAGATGAGCTTGAATCTGGAAAACGACCCAAAAAATCTGGACCGAGTATCCAAGAACAAGTAGAGCTTTACCGGGACAAGTTACTACAGAGGGTTAGTATGAAATTTAGTTTGTTTTTTTGCATTTATTTAGTGTTACTATTCTGATAGAAACCACGTTTTTCAGGAGAAGGAGAAAGAGACCGAGAAAGACAAAGAGAAAGAAAAAGAGAGAAAAGACAAAGAGAAATCTGATGTGTCCCACAAAGAGAAGGACAAAGATGACTCCACACCGGGCAGAAAAGAAAAGTGAGATACCTCAACATTTCTTTAGGATTTAAGAAGTGGAGATATCGTTGAATGCATTCGGTTTGTGTTTGTCTGTCTTCAAATAAATTTATTTCCTCCCCAGAAAACGGAGGCATAGTCCCTCCCCGAGTCCCACCCGAAGTAGCAGCAGTAGGCGCTGCAGGTCGCCCTCACCACGATCAGAGCGCTCCGATAGATCCCACACAAAAGACAGTTCTCGATTATCTTATAAAGACTCTCCAAGAGACATTAACCGCAGGTCATCTAAAAGGTAAACTAACAGTATCATATCTTAATCTTAATTTTCACAGCTAAAAACTCAATCCTGTGGCTTGCTTTTCTTGTCTTTAACTTTCAGTACATGCATGTTTATAGAAACTTAAACTAATAGTGTCATTTTAAAAAAATATTTTAAGGTCTCCTTCACCTCCAAGAACACCCAAGAGGACACGGAGGTCCAGATCAAGAACACCCAAAAAATCCTCAAAGAAATCCAGATCCCGGTCACGATCGCCTCACCGTTCTCACAAGAAGTCAAAAAAAAGTAAACACTGAGACTTCTGGCTGTTATGAGAAGATGCCTGGGTTGTATTTTGTGCCTCAAATTTGTCCTGCAAATCAGTGTGAAGGACATTCCCTCTTTCACCCCTCCTTTTGAAGCTCACTCTCATTGGCAGAAGAACGGTGTTCAAGGGCCATCTTTAGGGTGTTTTATTATGTCATTTAGGAGCTTCCTTTTCCCAAAAGAAGATAACTGCAGTGGCTGAAACAGAACTCCGTCAACATGAAAACTATTGTCTTATCATTTCTTTTTTTTTTTTTTTTTTTCATTGTTTTTAGATCCCTTGAAACTGACTTTAAATTAAACTAGTGTAAGTTTCAGTTGTATAGATGTTTGCTTTTCAATAAAGACACAATTTATGTGACTTCTCTTTGAAATGTCCTAGTTTTTGTGTGTGCATCCCAAATAAACATTTTAAACTTAGTGTATCAAAATAGCAAAATAATATTAAACTATTTTATCAATTTTAAATGTTCATTTTAACTCAGGGGTCTTTCAATCTTATGAATGCCATGGACCCCCAAATATGATCATCCTCGTTCCCTCCATCTGTATTTAGTATGTGTATATATTTATATACATATATATATATATATATATATATAAATATATACACACAACAATTTTCTACTATCATGTGTTCCCTGTGGGGGGGGGGGGGTGTGTGTGTATTGAAGTAATAGAATAGTTTTTTTTTTTATATCTTATTCTTATTTTTTACGTTTTTCCCCTATACATGGCTACGGACCCCAGTCTTTAAAACTGTTTTTTTTTTTTTTTTTTTTTACAGACTTCATTTTTTAATAAAATAAAATAAATTTCTATTAAAATAGTTTCAATTGAAAAGTTTTGAGTATATATCAATTACTGACACAGCTTTCTTATTTTTTACAAATTTAAGAGACTCAAAATATATATCAATTTCAATTTGGAAAAAATTAAAACATGGTCTTGATTTGGAAAATTTAGCTTTATGAAAATGGAATTTACCTAGTAAAATAAAGAGATTTACAATATTACATAAACTTCTATTACTACAATCAAAATATGTAATAATCTGTTTCCCTTCAAGCGTTATTGTATGTCAGTCTTTAAAACTGTTTATGCGGTGTCTTCACCACGGTGACGTCGTTTGCGCAGGGTAGGAAGTGCGCACGCGTCAATCTCACGACATTTCCGCGAGTACACAAACAAGGAAGAGTCTTTCAGCCGATGTTTGGTAATCCTCAAAAATGAGCTCGATGATGTTCTGCGGGATTTTGATGAGTTTTTGCTGCATACTTTTGAGCACATATGCATCTTCCGACGTCTTCGATGGGGTTTTGGGTAACACGGGGTCTTGTCATGACACATGTCAGATGACTTACAGTTTGCACACTTATCCCCGGGTGAGTGCGAGACATTCAACCGCTTAAGGCTTGTTTACTAACAAAGAAACGCTGTTGAGATTTTTAGCCAGTCGTTAATTTTGTGTTATTAGGAGTTTGTGCAGTGCAAAGTTCGAACAATAACAATTAGTAAAGCGGAATTAGACGCTTTTACTTCATTTTGGCCCGTTTGTTTTGTGATTAGGAAGAGGCGCTGTACGCCTGTCAGAGAGGATGTCGTCTCTTTTCCATCTGTCAGTTTGTTGGGGACAGCAAGGATCTCAACGAAACCAAAGCTGAATGCGAGTCAGGTAATATTAAAGCATCGTCTTTCTGAATTCTTACAGCATTCGCTTATCTCTGTGTTGACAACAGTGTGTTTGTTATGCAACCGGTTGAATGTGTTTGACTTCCTGCAGCCTGTCGAGAAGCCTACACCCAGTCAGATGAGCTGTACGCATGCAATCTAGGATGCCAGAGTCAACAGCCATTTGCAGAGCAAAGAGTGGAGCAGGTGTGGAAAACATTTCAATTATTTCTTTACATGTTTAGTTTTCGATCATAAATTCTGCTTGAATTTCACCAGTTTGCTCTTTGAAATCATTTGTTGTTCATTTGTTTTGGTGGGAAGTTGTTGATGATGATACCCAGAATCCATGTCCTGTACCCGCTGACTTTGGTGAGGGGTTTCTGGGAAGACATGATGAGCCAAGCTCACAGTTTCATCACTTCATCCTGGACGTTTTACCTCCAGGCAGATGATGGCAAAGTGGTCATTTTCCAGGTAATGTGGTGATAATGTGCTTTGGCCCTTCATAGTAAAACGTTTGGGCACCTCTGGTGCAAAGTAAGGAGAAAAGCTTATTTCTAAGTGTCATTGATCAGGATTTTGTCTTTCTCTCATTTGTAGTCTGAGCCACAAGTTCAGATTATCCCTCAGTTTGAATTCCAGAGCGACGAGACTGAGGAGTCACAGAGCACTTGTGAGCACTTCATTTAACACACACAATGTTTTCCTCTATGATAATTAAACAAAATTTGGAAAGTGTGACACTGTATGACTGTTTTACATGTTTCCACCCTTTAATAATCATAATAGCATATGTTAAATTGGCAGTGTAATGGAAGTAGCAGCTGATCTTCTTACATCCAAGTGAAATTGATTTTAATCAATTTAATCAATTTAATCAAACTAATCAAACCGAAAGATAACAGTAGGGCTGGGAATTGGTTCTGTCCGTGGGTTGTCGATTGAATGAAGGTAATCTGAATGCAAAATTAAGGTTAATTCTAAGAGAGGCATGGGATTTAAGCGATTTGTTAATGATTGGAGAATCTGGCATATGTCAAAGAGAGAAGATTCAGGAATATTTCAATAAAAAAATGCATGGATGAATTGTTTACAATAAGATCAATAGCATATGTTAAGAGAAACCATTTCATGATCTGTGCCATTAATATAACCAAGAATGCAATGTTTTGGCAGCCCAACACACCAGCATTTGCTCAACTAATTGGCCAGGTCATTTTATTTAGAGAAACGTATGTTTTGCCACTGAAAATTACACACTTTAGTTTAAAGATGTCATGTTATGAAGTCTGTAAATACGTAATAACAGTCAAGATTGGCCAGCAAAGGCTGACTTAACCATGTCACTTTCCACAGCATCATTCTCTCAACAAAAATTAGTTTCAAGATCTCAACACTGATATCGGACCCCTTGTATTTTTAATAGTTGTAGATCAGGGAATGAAAAGCCCTGTTTATAAAGACTACCCAAGAAGCTTCATTCAGGAGAGAGACCGAGACATGTTCGTCGATAGAAGCATCTCCGAGGACGACTACAACCTCTTCAGCTGTCTCTCAAGGTCGGTCACAGGTTGACCAGGATCTTGATCTCTAATGATTTGTTGCAGTCCGTTGATCTGGTTGAATATGAAGCATCTTGATCTTGTGTCCCGGTAGGAACCCATGGCTGCCTGGCTGGATCCTGACCACCACTCTCGTTCTGTCCGTTTTGGTTCTGATCTGGATCTGTTGTGCCACAATGTCCACTGCTGCTGAGCAGTATGTCCCTGCTGAGGTAAACCACCTCACATTCACTCGATCACAATTACTGATTAGATGGTTATGTCAAAGACTATAGAACAACCAAAGACATGTCACTCATATAGTTTTGAATGAGGAAAAATGCAATGCTCAAAATAGCCACTCAATCGCAGTAAGCCCCGCTTTCTGAATAAGAGCCAATCGGTGTGTTCAGTAAAGTCACCAAGCAGCACTGCAGCTGCGGTTCTGAAACATGCTCAGGACTGCACTGGCTGATCTAGCCTGAAAAACAAGATTTTAATGACACTATATGAGCAAAAGTAACAACATTTATGACACTGTTGTTTCCCTGTTCAGAGAGATCGGAGTTGCACTTGCATGCCTGAGAAGTGTTTCAAAGATGGCCGCAGAGTGACATAACCAAAGTCCTTTTAAGACAAGTTATGTTTAACTATCCCGTCCACATTGTTCTCCTCCTTTCAACAGAAGCTAAGCATTTACGGGGATATGGAGTACATGAAGGAGAAGAAACTGACCCCGTATTTCCAGTCCTCTCTGGTCATCATCAGATCTCCAGGAGTGGAGGAGCAGGAAGCCGGACCCCTTCCATCAAAGGTCAATCTGGATCAGTCTAACATTTAACCAGTCTAACATTCAGAGAAACCGATAGATATTTTGGCTTTCTCTCTCAAAGTTGTGATTATTGCTTTGACTATGGGTTTCTTGTTTCTCCTTTTTAAAATTTGAGAAGAGTGGACTGTGGGGAATATATTCTGTTGATGTTTTTGGCACTTTAAAGGCATTACCTATCTCAATGAAAGCTCTGTAGGATCTCCGTTTTTCAGTTTACTGCCCATTTGTAGAGATGAGAACTTTTGTTTCTTTTATTTGTTTTCGAGTGTGATCCATAACAGCTTGTGATTTGGGGTACAACATGTGTTGCACAATGAAACATTAACATTTTGATTTATGCTTTAGTACAAATATCTCTGCTGCAGTGGGTGGTTTTTTTTTTTAACTGCCATAGAGACAGTTGTAAAGACAGTAAAAGGCATTGTAAATGAAGAGATTTTGTGACCTCTCATATGTCACCATGATATTGTTAATAAACAAACCTAATAAACTGTTCTCTCGTCATGTTTTTATTTTGTCACTTTATTGTCCATTTAATATTCAAAGGATGAAAACAATCTTCAGTAATAATTTGATATATTTAAATAGATGAAAGATGAAAATCAGATATGTTGTTGTGCACAGTTTTAGTGTGTATTTTGTCATTTGTTTGGACTAGTCAAACCTGACATGATCTTTGTCGGTGTGGGCATGTCAACCCTGACAACAAAGATATTACGTGCTGATGTTGTTGGCAAGTTGCCATATTCTGACCATTTATATAGGCTTCTAAATTTATGAATACCAGATTTAAGAATTGCATATGGTCATATTTTAAAATAAATACTTTTGTGGTGAAACCCAACAGGACATAACCTCAGGTAAGGAAATTAGGCTAAATAGGACTTTAATGACAGTTAATTGAATTAGAAATGTTATCTATTCTTCTGTATTGTTTGAAAAGAATACATATATTTAAACCAATATAAATAATTTAGATAATAATTGTTATTTTTCAAACAAATACAGTCAGTTATCCCAAAATTAGAGAGAACCCAAATAAAAGGTAAGTCTACCTGAGACACACGTTTCTGCATTTTGTTGCATTAACAATGACTTGAAAGTCTGGTAGTGTTTGATCCTCAGTCATTTAGAGTTATTTCTGTAACCATTTGGTAAGTGCTTGATGTTTTCAAAGCTGTTCTGGAATTACTCCATGATTATTCCCATGTTTGCCAGCCAGTGTATTTGTTTTTAATTGTGAAGAATCCAAACTAAAAGTGTTTCAGTGTCACGCTCCTCACAGAGGAATGCACTGCAAACATGTCGACTCCGTATCTATTTATCAGATCCAAGTCCTCTGCAGACAGAGACTGACGCTTAGACAGAGGAGCTGAACTTTGCTCTTCCTCTGCTGATAGTCTCCTATTCTTGCCCTTCTGAACGGCTGCCACTGTTGCTGAATGTGTGTTGTGTTCTGCTGCTGAACTCGTGCCACAGAGATCAATCGTATGAGAGTGAATGGTCACAACTTTGTCTTTCTTTGTGATGTCACTTGTCCCAGACCAGGAGTTTAATGTCTCTCGGACAAACTTTTCTCTTCCATCTAAAAAATTAAAAGGGAATAATCAAAATGTATTGTATGGTCATTTTTCCTTATTTTTACATTTAGATTAGCTTTCCTGGCACCTAATACACACTTACTATTTTTTTTTATATAAAAATATAATAACACTGTTAAATGTTAAGATCTTTATCAAATCTCAAAACAAGTATATATTTTTTCATACTATACATTATAATAATATTATGCTTAGATTGACTGGTAGCATTTAAAATGATTGAATATTTTGTAATTTATTTATTTAGACAATACATTGTAAATAATTTTACCATAATTTCTGGCTTATCTGTATTGTAATATCTTTGCATCCCTAACATGTATGCACGTGATTATGCCCTCGTTAAAACAATACAAGTAAAAACATGTTAGCTGAAACTTTGACTAAAATGCAGCTTTTTTTGCATCTGTTGCAAAGTTGTGTAGCTGTACTAGTAACTCAATGTCAGCATTTTGGACATAACTTCTTGCAGTGTTAAAGGATCAAACAGGTTGGTGTCATATTTGTTTCCTCAGTGGAGGGGTGTGTTCTTGGAAACACTAGCAGTAGTCAGTCAATGACTGGCTTGGAAACATGCCAGTTTGAGAGCAGAACCATGTCCTTATGGCTATCATGTGCCATCAGTTACCTTAATTTAATTAGAGAATGCAGTGTTTAGGGGACAAAAGTGCTGTCAGAATCTGAAGGATTTGTGCCGTCTCTCTTTTTTCAGACATGTTTCTTCAGTACATATGAGATGGATTCATCAAAGGTTCACAATGAGCCGTTGACAGCGACCAACACTTCATCCACAAAAGCAAACTGAAGTACAGCCTTGGGTAAACACCAGAGTTCAGTGAGATGACAGGCACTCACCTGCTTTGACTGCTGCACTGTTTTAATAATGCTGAAATTGCATAGAAATGCCAGCACTTTAAGATGAGCCATGTATCATTTGATTGTAGCTGCTGATAGCTTGAAAATAAGACATTTGCATTTAACGAGATGTTAACATGAGAAAAGACTTCCTGTACATAATCTGTGCTCCTCAAGAGACTGTTATTCTTCTGTAATTGCAGCTTCTCCCATTGCCTTATTAGAGAGAATCAGGTATCTTGATAATGAGATTGTGGGTTGTCTGGATTTCTTCATCTTCTAGTCTGTGAAGGTAAAGCTTTTATGTTGGTATGATTATGTCTGTAGGTGAGCAGGGAAACCAGGAGATAATCATCTACAACATGTTTGATGTTTTCTGATTTGAGGTTCAGACACATTTTACTGTTTTACAAAGTAGAGGACATGGATATACTGTGTAGCTGTGCTTTTAATAATAATCTGATAATTGAGCTTGAGATTGTTTTCAAAGGGTCACTCTTCTGTTTCTACCACTTTGGAAACGTGTCATGTACATAAAATGTTTTAAAACTTGATGAATTTGCTTATTTGGGGGGGGAAATAAAATAAAATATGAGTTGAATTGCACATGCACACAGAAACTGCTTACATTTTTCAGTTTTATTAAAATTGGAAAGCAAAGTTAGAGTTTAATGAAATATTTTATAAATGTTCAGTTCTCTGTGGTGGCCAATGAATTTTATTTATTTATTTGATTTTTTATTTGATTTTATATTGTGTCGCTATTTTTAAGAGATTTGTAAATAGATCTGTACCTTTTCTTCAAACAAGATGCTTGTAGATAAAATGCCTAGAAAGTCACATTGTAATATTTAACTGGTCCTTTTTAAAATGACATGCACACAAATACAGACCAAAATTGTGTTTTCTTTTTTATTTTTTTTAATTCATAATGTCTCAGTGATTGATGATGATATTGATAGCAGAGTGTTTTTAAAGCAGATCACAGAATTGAATTATCGGCATCATCAAGATTCACAGACAAAGGTTATAGTCATAGATCAAATCTATCTTGTCTTTGATGTCAGTATCTGATACAGTGCAACATATATATCAGAACACAATCAGCATATTACTTTCAACTTTTATTCATCAAATCATTAGATTAATTAGATAAATTATTATTATTATTGAGCTGGCACTGGTGTTATAAATTTATGCTTAGCTACATTTTCCAAATTAACAAACAGAAAATGTGTGTCACTTGAAACTGTGCCAGAGTGTGGCGTGTCCTAATTAATGGTCATTCTAGCCCTAGCTTAGAGTTACACGAAGCTGCCTCCCAAACCTATAACCTCTGTGAAGATTCACAAGTCACCCTTTCCCTTCACGAAGTTGATCAAAAATAAGAAGACTTGATTTTTGGATAACTGCACTCTTGGCATTGTTATTTTATTGACCTGCAAATGGAAAACCTATTTAAAGAGGATTTGACCCGACGACCTGTATCAAGGAACATGTCTTTTCAACATTGGATTTAAGACTGCAAATGAAGGATGGCTGGGAAAGTAGAAAAGGTGTCTAAATACGAAACTTTAAAGCTTTTGGAAAAGTGCCGGAAGGAAAGAGACGATGCTTTGCACCGCGAGAATATGATGAGGGAGAAAATGAGACAATACGAGTCTCGAATTAGATCAACCGAGGCGCTCAAACAGAAATTAAAGCAATTGATTTTGGACAACAAGGAGCTGCGGAAACAAGTGAAAGTCCTGCGGGCTGAAATTGGTTTAGAGTCCAGTCCTAGATTTCACGGGAAAACCACCAAGGATATAATCAACGACCTGCACGAGAAGGAGCGCGAGTGCAATTCACTAGTTGAAAAAGCGGGCAAATTAAGTTTGACGATTGATGAACTGACTTCTGAACTGGCCAACACCGTGACCTCGAAGACTCTGCTGGAGGACCAGGTGCAGTCCCTGCAACAGAACCTGAAGGACATGACCAACAACCAGCGGCGTCTCCTGAAGCTCTGGGAGGACAGGAAGGCTCAGCGGGAGCAGCTGTCTCTGCCCGCGATACCGCACAGACCCGGACAAAAACCGCTGCTGCATAAAGGCGTGCAGACGGAGATGTCCATCAGTTCAACCCAGATATTACCCACCAACGCTTTTGAGACCAAGACCCGCCGAGAGAGTGATAAAAGCAGAACCAGTCTGGAGAGACGCAACCTCACTTTAGCAAACGGCACTCATCGAGAGAAAAACGCTTTCATTCAGAACGAAGCGAAAGGAATACACAACTGACAATTATTTTTAATTAAAAAAAAATTTTTTTGTCTGTCTATATGCCTCGTTATGCTGCGCCGTGCCTATAATACTTTAAAATAAATGTATTGTGTTTTTCAGTATGTATGTTTAAATCATTAAGAAACAACGTGATAGAAAATTAAGGAGTATATCATTATTTATAACGTATTGACTCAATGTCGTTTGATGTAACGTTAATGCCCACAAAACATTGTGTATAATGAAATACTGTATAACATTAAATATAAATGCAATTTATTCATTTATTTACTTTTAATTAGGATAATTATGTAATTAAGTGATACAATTAATTCATTTAAATGTCATTAATATGCTTCACGATAGTAGCGTTATTATAGTTTTAAAAAGAACGGCTATAAATTTGCGCAGAATTTACATTTATGGATGAACTAACTTTATCTCTTTAAAGGTATAGTTCACCCACAAATGTAAATTCAGTCAACCTTTACTAACATTTATATATAAAGTCTCTCCAAAAATGTAGGACCTTTCTGATCTTCTGCAGATCACAAAAGAAGTTGTTTTACCGTTGACCAGGGGCGTCGCACCCGTGGGGGATGTGGGTGTTTTAACACCCACACTTTTCCCAGTGAGAGGGTTCAACACCCACACTTTTTCTGCAGTTTTTCCGCAGTTTTGCACAAACGCCTAACTACAGTCGCTCCTCCGTTTCTCTGGCCGCTCTGTGTCTGCGCTCGCCGCGGCTGCCTCCTCCCCCCTCCATCCATGACACCTACTTTGAGCCTGATCGGCTGATGATTGGCTGTTCTGCCTTAAGTCCCGCCTCTCTTGGGGTGTTATTGGTCAGCTCGTGCTGAGGAGGCGGGAACCTAGGCGGGAAGAGTTTGGGAAGATGTTCTGTTATCGTTTTTGTTGACATGTCGAGTGTTTTCGGTATTATATTTCGTTTTTTAGACTAATGCTAATTTATATTATTGGGATATTGTCCAGCAGCTAGCAAAATTCGGTTATGTAACGTTATGTGGCATGCAATGTATAACATAACTGTGATGAAGAAGGCAGGGAATTGCCAAGGAGGGTGGACAAACTGGCATTGTTAAGCAGTGTATTTATGGGTTCATTGCCAGTGCAACTGATTTTGATATTTTGAGCATTGTTTGTTGATTAGCTGAATACTTTTGTGGATACTTACTGAGTGTTTGATGGTAACGTTACCTGTTGAGGAGAAAAAAGTGAGAAATGATGACATTGTTTGCCTACCTGTTGAAGAATTATGAAAGAAAAATTAATATTATTTTAATGTTTAAAAACAGTAAATTGTTACATTATTTATACCACCAGAGAAAAAGCTCTGTGTGGGCGTTTTTTTTTTCTCCCCTTTTCTAATTTTTTTTTTAAATGTAGGATCTTTTTTTTTTTTTCAGCCAAACTTTAAGCCCTGCATTTTGTACCCCTCTGTCACTGTATTCAGCGTTTTTTTTTATTATTGTTTATAAACAAACCACATCCATCCCCCACACTTTTGAAAAGCTTGCTACGCCCCTGCCGTTGACCATTGACAAATAACAAAAAAGATATAGGCTATTTATCCAAATATCATCTTTTATGTACTACAGAAGACAGACAGTCATACGGGTTTAAACTACACGAGGGTGAGTTAATAATTGAGTAGATTTTAATTTTGAGGTGAACTACCCCTTTACGTGTGATTGTATTCAGGCAGTAAATCAGACGCACTCGCAGTGGTCCTTATGAGGTCCTTCGAATGTGTGGCGCGGGACCTCTGCACACTTTTGGCATGTTGATATGGATTTTACTGAAGTGATGCTGAACTGAAACAAGAATGATAAAAATGTTTTCGCCGAAACAGAATTGTTGGTTTATAAGAAAGGTAAGGACTGGTTAAATACAATCCGTGTTTAAATAACTGGACGGGAACTAACCACCAAAGTTAGATAGTTAGTGTTTATTCGACAGTGAATATAAAAGACTTCTGAACATTATCATTCAACTGTTAAAGTGACATGTATTGTGTCTTATTTTGTCCGTTTATGATAAAGTGATTTTTGATCAATTGTATTTAATTATATTATTATTTGTGCGGAATTAGAGTTAATGACAAGCGAAGATGCCTGAGCTAGACCACATGATTCTTATCTCGTTTATGTCCAGGTGGTGATGTGGAGGGCAGTGGCGAGCATTGCATGGTCAGTGCTTCTCTTGCCCGTGACCACTGCAGTATTTGTGCTCTTGAGTAGATTCAGATTGTTTCACCCCATCCAGTGGATTTCAGGTGAGGAAACAAGTTCGAGTGTCTAACAAAATGCATAATTACAATAAGTTACTGATACTAAGACGTGCTCGAGTGTGAATGCATTATTTATAGAAGCAGTAGTTCTGACTTTAAGGGACATAATATACATACTGTGCTAAACTTTGATTCATAAAATAACAGTGAGAAATCAGTTTTATTTTTTTTAATGGAACGACTTCTTGATTCTTTAGATTATATATATAAAAAAAAAATTGCATGTTTTGTATCATATTTGATTAACCATAACTCCATTTGATCCTTATAGTATGATTAATTTATTTTGGCTTGTATTGTAAATCAAAGAGATCTTTATATCAGTAGAATAGACTACATACATAAAATGCATATAAATATCAGTTGTCTCTTTTTAAACTAGTAATATGTCTTAATGATATTCAAATGCTTAGTTTTTATTATCAGAGCTCTGTATTTTATTTTTATTTTATTATAGTGTGTAAAACATATGCAATACAGTAATGACAGAGATGTACAAATAAATGTTCCTCAAAAACCTGTTGTATCATTGATACATTTAACATGAGTTTTTGTTAAACGTGATGCATGAATAATCAAGTAAACCAAAGGCGGTTCAATACGGAAAATTTTCATCTTCAAATATTAAAACGATACAAAAGTGTTTGTTCACTTTATATAAACCATTTAAAACTTCACAACAAATAGACATGTGTACCACAACCTAAAGGGGGACATTTTTTTGGATTTTACTCGCTAAAAAATATAAACTTTCAATCAAATGAAATGTTACATGACATACTATCAATCAGCGACAATCTTTCCAGCAAAGTTTTGATCGTGATGATTAAATTAGAAATTCACATATCAAATATGATAATGTATGTTTTATATGGATCTGTGAATTGCACATTAGTCAGCATCTCAAACATTGCTTTCAGAATGCATACATCTTCTTACGGCCTCAAGCACCATCTTTTCCCTTGTGCTGCTATGTGGAGTAGTTCTGATCACTGGCCTTTTCAACCTGGAGTTTTACACTTGTGAGTAAGCTAGATTACTCTTTTATGGATGTGCAAAATAATTAAATTTGCAATTATTGCATTGCATTACACTCATGCTGAATATTTATTTATTTCACTCTTTGTGTTTTATTAAGTGGTTCCCTCCATTCCTTGTTCACGCATGGCTCTCCTGGGGACGGTGCTTCACCCACGACAATGTGTCCATTCTTTGGTCTACTGCAGCATGGGCATGCTGATGATGTGGTGTGCTTCTGTTACAATCGGTGGACGTTACAGCACTCTGGGAATTCCCTGCAGGCAAAGTGAGAGGTGGGTTATGACCTGAATCTGTTTGTCCCACAAACGCTGATCCATCGACGTTCTCGGAGGTTCGGGTTTCATTAATTGCATTCCAGGCACTGCGGTTCATTCGACCCCAGGCCAAGAGATTGACACTCATACAGTTATCTTAAGTTGTTTTAATTAACTCTGAGTGAGTAATCTTATCTCAAAATTACCGGAAGGTCAGTCTATCCATAAAATAGGCCAAGTGCACCTCTAAAATACAGATGAAATTCAGTCTCTGTCTTTGTTGCTTTATGCAATTTCCAACAATATGTGAAAAGTAACTGTCCCTTATTTTCTGTTTGCTTCTGTAGTGGTGAAGTAGTGGCCTGTCTGAATGAGTATCATCTCTTTCTTCTCCTGGCTGGGGCCTTCATGGGATACAGTCATAGTTTCTTGGGAGTGGTTCAAAATATGTACTATGTGTCCTTTCAACCCATACAAGTAAGTATTTGGCTATTCAGATCAATAGTTAATGTTACACACAGTGCTTGAGTGATGTGGTTTTTGCTTTTTGAAGGCTGATACTAATATCTTTGGAAGCAGGGTGGCAGATATGGCCAATATATGATATTACACTATTTAATTTAAAGATGGCATAGAACACATGTGAAGCAAATGCTGAATGTTATTGATATTTATTTTCCGCAATATTTAGTAAAATAATTCAAAATATTTCGAAAATTAGGAAATAATTAGGAAAACAAAACTCCCTAGGTTCAACTGCTGATCAGTATATAAGTCTAACACTTTGTAGTATCCATAGTAGGACTGAATGTGAAATACTTTAATCATTTATGCTTCCACGAATAATTTATTAATGCAAATCTCTTTTGTCCCTCACATGTTGGTTGTGAAGCAATACAAATATCCACGGTTCAAGGGCTGTCTGTCAATGGTGGTTAAGTGCAGTGTTATTCAGTCCTTGTATTCAGCCAGGAATTTTGCTGCTCTCTATTTCTTTTTTGGTAAGTTACACTGATGATCAGAGATAAAGCTTCTAAAATGATCTATTTTCCTGCTAGATTCTCTTTAAATGTTGTTTTAACTTTCTTAGGGTATGTTCCTAAGACCTGGATCTCCAGCACACTTCATCTGCAGATAGACAGGTCAGATTGGGAACTTTAGACTGCCAAAACTGGAATGTTTAACTAATGTGAATTAAAGGAACATGAACCCATATTCATAAATCTTTAAACCGCTTTCTCAACTTTATAGTTCTGTCCAACCACTGGATTCACTGACTGGACTTCTAGATTTCTCCCTCCTTTATCACCTGTCGATCAGTGGCTCTTTCCTGTATTTCACCTGGTATCTCACTGTGCTTCTCTTCAGGATTTATGTCACCGAGGTACTTAAATTTGAAGGCTTTATTGTAGGAAATATCAAAGCAAAAGACATAATCTCTAGTACCTGTTTTTTAAATGACCCTGATGGCTGGTTGTGCATCTTCAGGCCTACAGTTTTCCGGTGCAGTCCACATTTACTGAGGATGCAGAGCAATGTCTTCCCAAAGTTTTGCCCTGGACAAACAGTTTAGTCATGAAGGTTAGGGTTTTTTTCTTTGTTTTTCAAAGAAATCTAGGGTCAGAAAGTTTTCAAATGATCTCTAGGATTATGAAAATGTCTATAGTGAATATACATTAAATGAAACTTACCTGTTAAATATTGCTTTTTGTGAACAACCTCTGTAAATTTTATTGCAATAAAAATTTGTTAGCCAGTCAGGGAATTCATAAATTAATTTGTCAAAGCATGCTGTCAAATGCTGAAAACAGATCCTAAATGTCACTGATACCTGTTTAAAGATGTTACAGTTCCTTAACTGATTAACTGACTGTTTTACAGTTCTTGGCTCTGCAAGACCTGGCTCTGTTATCACAACATTCTCTCTCACGCAGACTAGAAGTCTTCAGTCTGAGTCAGCCAGGTACAAATGAAATACTCTCAGAGAATTCTAATTTTTTTTTTTTTTTAAGACTGGTAAACTAATGCAACCTGCATTTGTAGGTGGTCACCCTCATAACTGGAATGCCATCAGTGGGGAATGTCTGTCTTTGCTGAGTGAGCTGACACAGAGACTGGTGGCTCATCAGGATGCGGTTGCCTCTAATGGCCGAGTCAAGTCTCAGTCTGCCAGCAGTGACACCAGATCAGCTTCTTCAAGCAGCTCAGGTAAAGCCAATGAGATAATGAGATCCAGCAAAGGGAAAATCTAATCTCAAATATGAAGTCCAGTACTGCCCACGGTGACATACTAGAGGAATCAAACTGCTCCAGAGAGGTTGATTTTATTCTTCTGTTTTATTTGTAGTGGTGTCAGGAACCGAGGACATTACTGAGAGCCCTCGACTCAGTGTCCCGCTAAGGACCCCTGGTTCAGTCTTCAGGTCATCGGTGGGGGGTGTGCACAGTGCTTTGACGGCTCCTTTCACCCCAGATCTGGACAGCCCTTTCTCTTCCCCTGCTATCAGACGTCTGGTTGGCCAACAGGAACCCCGGTCACCCTGGTTCGGTACAGTACAAAGCCCCCATGTCATGAGGAGAGGGCCCAAACTGTGGAGTGCCTCCACAGGTGAGACGGCAAGACTACATATCAAATCACATTTACATATAAAAAATATAATTTTCTTTATTAAAATCTATTTAAATATAATTTGAAATGTAATTAGTTACTTTTTTTGGATATGGTTTTGTGATTATTCTTATGGTTTTCTTGTATTTTTGTAAATACTGTGAGAAGCATCCACACACTTGTGAACCTGTATACTCTAAAATAATCTGGTTTATTTCTTTGTCCTTATTTCAGAGTCACAATCCAATAGCAGTCCTCCTGCCTCCCCTGCCACTGTTCCTAGTCCTCCTGCAGCCGATCAGAAACCCAGTTTCCTGGCCCAGTGGCTGCAGAACAGGAGAGAGCAGGTAGCATCTTCATCTAATCACACCTGAGCTGTAAATGATTCCTTTGTTTCATACTGTTTTCTTGGTTTCCAAGCATGTGTATCCATAGGAACCAAAATGGGCAAGCTTTTGAGTGTCCAGTTCTGTTGCTGGGGAAAAAAGACAGTTCACGTTTCACTGTGATACCATTACATGACCTAGGGACACCTGTTAACTCATGTTCCTGTCATACTCTCAATTGTTCTGCTCAGGTTAAAAGCTTTTTGGCAAAGCGGGTGCTGATAGTGTTTTTATTTAACAAGGTAAGGTTAAGCAGAAATTAGATGAATGGAGGATATGTCTACAGCTACTTGTTGCATGCTCCCACCACAGATTTTTAGTTACAGGAATCATTAATGCATGTGTCTAGATTCTGTCCATGTTTAAATTAACATCAACACCGTTCGTCTCCCCTGTCTTCTGGTTCTGTTTCTGTCTAAGGTTGTGTGTTTAGATTGTAGTGTTAGATTATAGTGACCCAGTTTACACACAGTTTAACTAAAAGTGTGGAATTTTAAAGATTATGCTTTATAGTTTTTACTTTATACAAAATCAGTTAAATCTGTATCTACTTATTTTACAGTGCATTTAATAATAATATTGGAGGAACTGTAGATAAACTGGGTCTCTATGTTAACTGGGTCCTTGTCTCTCTCTCACTGCGCTGTCAGGTGAAGGGCTCCAAAAATCATATATATATATATAATGTATGTATGTGTGTGTGTGTGTATAGAACTTTTATTTAAAAAAAAAATCTAACCTTTCATTGGAGAATAAGAATTATAAATATGGGGAGAAATCATTATGAAAAAAATACAGTTACTGGTAAATACAGTTAAATGTTGGACACAGTTACTGGTACCTCTAGAAATTCTTAAGAGTAAAATGTATTCCCGTTCATATTCACAATTTTGAGCCACCAGGGTGATTATGAACATGAAATTATCCAGATATTGCTTATATATAGGAGGGAAAACAAAGGACAAGTTCCAAATGAATCACCCATCTCAATGAGAAAAACTAAATATATTTCTGATGTGCAACCAAAGATAATTGAGCTTCACAAATTAGAAAAGCGCTTTTAGAAAAGAGATGTAGTAGTGAAAATTCCCATTTCCACCATCAGGGCAATAATTTAGAATTTCCAATCAACAGAAAATGTATGAATCTGCCTGGAGGAGGAAATGTCTATATCGTCCTAATGCATGGTGAGGAAGAGGGTTTGAGTGGCCAGAGACTCTCCAAAGATCACAGCTGGAGAATTGCACAAAATAGTCTCTGGTCCAGAAACATTTGTCAAACAGAACCTACATCACCACATGTTGTTTGGGACGGCTTCAAGAAAAGAAAATGCTTCTACCAAAAAACAATCTCCAGCTTATTCAGTTGTCAGACACGACTGGAACCTCAAAAGGGACTGGCTTCTATGCTCAGATGTAACTAAAAAATGTTCTTTTTTGGTGCACACTGATAAAAAGTACCCCATGTGTAAAATGAAATATACTGCTGTAGTTTTGATGGAGATCCTGGACATCTTGTTTAGACACATAGCATCATTGATTCTGTCAAATACCAACAGATAAAAAATGTAAAAATCTTATAAAGGGACATGTTTGGATCTTTCAACCTAACAATAATCCAAAAACAAACCTTAAAAACTACACAAAAATGGGTGACCGGGCACAAAACTAAGCTTCTGCTATGGCCATCCCAGTTCCCTGACCTGAACCCTATAGAAAAACCGAAGAGGAGAAGCACCACCATGAAGCAGGGAATCTGAAGGATCTGGAGTGATTCTGGATTAAGGAATGGTGTCTGGTGCTCTCTGACCTCATCAGGCTTTATAGGAGAAAACTTCTGTACTATTTTGACAAATAGAGGTTTCAAAAAGTATTGAATAAAAAGGGTACTGTTAATTGTGTCCAATGTGTATTAGAGAAAAACATTTATTTCATAATGATATTTCCTTCCATTTTAAATTCTTACTCTTCAATGAAAGGTTAGATTTTTTTTTTAAATAGATCAAAAGCAGATTTATTTTCAAAGCCAACTTTGATCATATTTACCAAGGGTACAAACAGTTCTGACCATGTCCGTATGCTTGGTGCCTAACGTCTGAAGGTCTGAATCATGATTTTTCCCATAGTAAAATGTCTTCTTCTAATGTACAGCTTCCAGAAGCCTCTAGCCAAGCTCTGTTTGCTGACAGCCAGGCTCATATCTGGGCTCTCCAAGGTCAGAATATGGTGATTAATTATTCAGAAAGGGCCTATATTATGTTTATTCATTTAAAAAAAATTATTTTGCCTTGTGTTGCTTTCTGTTTTTAAGGACTATCTCATCTGGTGGCTGCCTCTTTCTCTGAGGATCAGTTTGGAGTTGTGCAGACAACATTACCCAGTATCCTTAGCTGCTTGGTGGTCTTGCTAGAGGTCAAACAAAAGTCATTTTTGCACAAGAGTTAAACTGATAGTCAGTGAATTCAAATGTAGACACTAATTAATTTGGTTATTCTTACTTTTTGATTGTAGGCTGTTGACAGACACTTTAAACTGCCACATGCCTCCAGCAAACCTGGGAGGACTATCTGCAGTATGGGTGACTCCACATACAAAACTCTAAGGTTTGCACTGAGGGCGGCGCTGAAGACCGCCATCTACAAGATAACTACATCTTTTGGAGAGCACTTGAAGTAAGTCCCATCATAATGTGCAGTAATCTACAGGATACATTTGTTTTGGGCACCTGCTGTATGTTTCATATCACAGTGCAGTGGTACATGTTTATCCTCAATCATATTAATTTGATTTAATCTTTGTTTACAGTGCTGTGAATATTTCAACAGAACATAGAAAAAGGCTTCAGCAGTTCTTGGAATTTAAGGAATAGTGCAACACACAAGCTCTTCTCAATACCTTTGGATATGTGTGTGTCAGGAGGAGACAAAAGAGACTATGCTTCTTCAGAAGGTCTGATTTGGAGGTTCAGCACTGTCACTCAAGGCCTTACTTTACAGCCAAGTGCTGCACTTTATGTCCCATTGAAATCCCAGTCACATTCTAAGTAAAATTTACATGTTCCTTATAAATAACAGTCATTCTCATAAACTGGGAATTTTGTTTGTATGTGCCTGCGAACTACAATGTGATTAGACTTCAAAATCATGATGGGACTTAAGTAAATGTTTAAGGCATTGTTACACTTCATTTTCAGTATATTTAATTTGTATTATGCTCCCATATTACAAAAATGGGGGTCCAACGTTTGCATCTTGCGTCATTAATTGTTCACGTATGTGATGTTTTATAGCACTCTGATTGGATGGTAATTTTTCAACGATCTTTGCTTCCACGTCAATCCATTCATTATTCTGATTACCATAAACATGTTTTGCCAAAAGAGAATCGATTTTGTTTAATGTCAAATATTACACATTTTGAAATCTTCATATAATTAAATAAACTTTTTTTCTAAAATGTTATATTAATGGGTGCAGACAAAGTTTTTTTACGTGCGAAATGTGCATTTCCTCCGATATCCGGCATATGTCTCTGTATTCAGCGCTACCCCCCCCCCCCCCCACAAACTCGTTTGTAACATGAAATAGTGATAGCTGACCCACCGTCCACACGCTGATTTCTTAAACGTCTCCTGCGAAAGTGTGTATAGAAGTTTCATGACTTAAGTTTCGTAGTTCATGAAGTTTTGTGCATAAAAATGAGCCGAAAGCAGTCGATGGTCCGCCAAATTCGTACACTTCAAGATCCTTCGAAAGATGAACTCTTGTTTTTGTCAGTTTTATGCGTTACATTTGTGCTGGTTACACGCTTTAAGGATGAGAAGGCTGTTATATTTCACTTTCATTCGCTTTTAAGAAGGAATTTAAGAGCTTGAGCAGTTGCTGGGGCTTGGGGTCCGTTTTCACACTGAGGGACGGATGACTAGTGTCGTTTCTGCAGCTGTGGACATTCAGTCACGGGTGAGTTTACTGCACTTTGACCTCAGCACATAAAACGTGCATTTTTTTTATGCTACGTCAGTGTTAAACCATCATGTTTTAGCACCAGCTCTGTCGTATCATGAATAAAATGTTCTCAGTTCATCGGTTTGTTTCATGATAATTTTTAATAAATGAATAGGTGGGCATCCATTTTTTTTCCTTTCTATATTGTCCATGTCGAAACGTATTCTCTACTTGAAAAACAACTCTTTCCTTTGTTGTTTTCTCAATTTTTTTTTTTAGATAAAACGCATTACACTAAATCCAGAAATACACGTCCAGCCTTGTGATTATGAAATAAGTGACTTTGTTGTTGGACATTCACAAAGCAATTTATATATATAAACAAACTTAATTGCACTGTCATATTCCAGATTAATAATAATTATCCAGTTAATTATTAGACATTTTAAGGTCAATCATAGAAAAGAGAAGAATACATTTTCTTGAGTTTTCTATTTGAGAAATTAATGGCAAGGTTGAGGTGAGCATATTTTGATATCCAGTTTAAGCTATCAATGTTTTGAATTTAACAGGCAATTGAGAGAAATCTGTGCACATAATGAAAAAAATAAAAAATAAAGAAAAATAAATCTTCCTTCGCTGCACTTGGATATTTTGTTTTGGTTGAGATGTTAATACATGTTGAAATGGTTTAGGTTTAATACTTTTCTGACTCTCTAGGGGCATTATTTCTTCTCAAAGTCTGACCAAAACATTTTAGCCTATTTCCTTATGTAAACCTTGCCTCTTTTTTTTAAGACTTCAAAAAGTCTGTCCTTGTTTTGTAATTTTAACTGTATAACAGATGATTTGCATCTGTAAATAGGATAAATCCTCAACATGGTCTACAACAGAAATGATTCATACATTTCTCTGGACATGAGGGCATTTTAAGAAATCGCATACATATTTTTACATTTAAAAATATATATAAAATAATATATAAAAGGGGTCAACGGTTAAATTCATGTTTAACTATATCAAAGATGGCCATAAATTCCGTGGAAGAGTAAATTGTTCAGTTTACAATGAAAGTCAACTCACAACTCATAGTTTGCCACTGTAACTGTGTTATGTCAAGCAGAGGATAATTTCATTACTTATTTTGCTTTGGGCTTTACTGAAGATATTAGGCATGAATGGTTAAATTTAGGCAAAAAAAAGTGTTTTCTCGAATCTGATGATTTTTCTCTAGTATATGTTAGCAGCATTGTTGCAGTGCTGTAAATCACTACAGTGACAAGTTATTTTTACTGGCCATTTAATACTCCAAAAAAAAAACCTTTTAAACAAACTCTTCAGTGACTGTCAAATCCATTTTCGTGTCCATGTAAATGTCTTGAAAGCATTATACCACTCATGCGATTTGTATTGCTGTGGTTTAGGTCCACTTTTAAAGTTAATTGAATGTGAGGATGATTGTGTTGACAGGGAAAGGAAAATCAGACTTTAAGGTTCCAGTTGACTCTGGCTTTAACCGTTTAAAAAGAACAGACCTCACATATTGGGCCTTTATGCCTAAAAGCTAAGATTCCATAAACTTTTATGGAATGCTGAGAAATTTGTTCTGAGACCAAAAAGAACACAGTGGGTCCAAAATCCAAAAATTAATTAATTTCTTTGCTCAGTTTTATTTGTATGGTATGCTTTATAGGTGAAACTATATCTAGATTTGTCTTTTTATGAGTTTCTCTTCCTCCAACCATGAGAAAGCATCCATTTACTTCTTAAAGGTTTATTTACAGTAAGCAAATTTAAATGAGCTGAGGTTTGGAAACCTGATTGAAAATACAGGAGGGCAGTTTTCTTTTTTAATATGGTTGAGGGCTTTTAAAAATTGTTCCCCCTTCACACTGTGAAAAAAAATATATATATTTATTTATTTATTTATATATATATATATATATATATATATATATATATATATATATATATTATTTATTTTTATAGATAAAGCTAAAACTGAGTTTAACTGAGCATCACATATTACATTTTACTGTAAATAATGTAACAATGCCAAATGATAGCTTAAATAAAATTGTATATTTATTTAATTTCATGAAATATATGGTTATAAAGTAATACAAACACAAATATGCCATCCCATAATAGCTGAAACTTTGTCACCATATTTTGCACCATTTCTAAAACCTAAATTTTGCATGATATTTCTTTACAAAGCACTATAACGCCTGTAAAGTTTGTCCTTTTTTTGTTTACACTCAAACAGTAGGCTAGTTTATGTTTATTTTAAACTGAAAACCATCTCTTATTATTATATTATTCGTAAAACATTGTTTTTCAGCTCTTGGTACGATTTTTAAGTTGCCATGAAACAACAAATACAAAGGAAAAACACTATAAAAGTAAAAACGTGAATTTCAGCGCCGTGAAGGCGTGAACTACGAGCGAAACGTTATCACGCTCAAAGAGGTAAATAATAAAAAAATAAACATTTACTTATGATAAAGTGATAAATACTCTGACTAGCGGGAGTTATGTTTTGTCAAGGTACACAGCATGCGTGATGTTGCTATGGTTACCTCTTCGGTGGAAGAGAGCGAGCGAGCGTCTTTAACACAATGGTTTGCGGACTTAAATCTAACTTTTGGGATGACTGCATATGTGTTTGAAAATGCTGTTGAGATGAACATCCTATGCAGTCTTATGTAAAATGAACATGCTGTTTTAAAATATTCCTCTCCCTTACCATTCAAGCCAATAATGAGGGGATCAGACAAGTAAATGATGGAGGTCTGACTAAGTTTCTTTCCCTCTCTTTATTCACTCACACACTTTCCCTCCGCATCACACACACACACACACACACACAGGAAGCAGAATTTCCACACAATTCCAGCCTGTGTTGTGTTGATCAGGACACACCCAGCGCTCGCGCACACACACACACACACACACACACACACACACACACACACTGTACAGTAGAGAGCGATGGGACTACTGCTCTGCGCGCGCATTGTGTCGCGGTGATCTGAATGAATGACAGTTCAACAAACACATCACAATAATGACACGTGAAGGTAAGAATCTCTTTTAACACTTCTTGCTCCGGTAAGATTGCACCAATGTGATTTTAAGTGAACTTAAAATTGCTTAGATAAAATACTTTGAAGACTAGGTGGAGAGAGCTCCTTTAGTCAAATTCTATGAACAATAAATATTCTACGTTGACCGTTTCTGCTTTGCATTCAATACTGGATAGTGTTTTGTATTGATTAGTTGTTTTATGTTATGTTGTTGAGCAGACGCATTATGAAGTTGCGCGCTTGAGAAAAAAAAAAGATCCGCTATCTGAGAGGAAACTGCTGGAACTGGGTGTAACAGTGCACATTGTTCTGCCGTGAGATCATGTAGGATAGGTTTAAACATACCCATCGCTTAATACATTAGTTTGTGCATAAGGAAAACTTTTACTTATTAGCCTATGCACATCATATAGTATAATAACAACCCCAACTTGTACCTTTAACCTCACTGAATTGATCTTCCTTGCACAATATATGGATAAATCAATCGGGAAAAATGATGTCATAGTTTTCTTTTTATGTGAGCTCATATTTACAGGACTAGTACAGTTAAATTTACTAATAAACGAACGAATCCCTCAACTTCTCTCTTGTTGTCACTGTCTATTCGAATAGAAGGGAAACACAAAGACCGGAACTGTTTTATTAATAGTAAAAAAAAAAAAAAATAGTCATAGCTAAAAGGCTCCAGTTGTTTGTTTGGGTCAGGTTTTTCCTACATTGTTGGAACCTGCACACCACAGAAAGGTTTCTGTGATGCTCCAGTTTATGCTTACGGGATAGAAAATATCATTAGCTCACTATCAAACAATAAAAGTTGATGGAAATGTTCCATCATGATTGAAAACCAACCTGTGTGCATGTAAAAGAGAGATCAGCACTTATCTACTGAGATCAAAATGTAGGTGATTGTTTTATTAAGGCTTACTTGCTGAACTTAAGCCAGTATTGTTTCTCCAGTCAAAGAATTTAGAGCACATTATCAAGGACTTAATGTGGATTTGGGCATCTCAGAATAAATCTGCAAATTTCTCAACAGTTATACTCCATTACTTCATTATAGAATTAACTTAATAGTTGTTTTTCTGTATTAATCTAGATTTATGATGTTCGTCAGTGGTGCAGATAAACATAGGCTTTTAATTTCAGTAGACTTTTAAAATCTCTTGGCCGGTGTTGGGTAAATAAATAGCTGTTGATGATATCTGAACTAAAATGAGTGTTTCAGCAGTATTTGGATGCAAGGCTGGGTTGGCCTGGTTCCTCACCCCTCGTTCCTGATCTGGATAGTCTGTGTTGTCAGAGGGTTTGCACATTCCACTCCCATTGTTTACATCAGGAAAGTCTAATGCCAGGCCTATACTTGCAGGGGAACAAAAACGTGTAGTCCTCTCCACAACAGGGGAAGAGATATTGGAGCAAAGTTCTCTTAAAGATAACAGAAGATTAATTAGTTTTTTTTTTTTTTTTTTTTTGTGAAACGAATCATGAAAAAGTGTTTACTAATAAAACAAATAAGTAGTCTAAAACCTAAAAGTATTCTTTTTTACTAATAAAAGTAGAGCATACATTTTTTTTAAAGGTTCAGAAATTATATTACACACTTCTGTTTAATTTACATGAACAAGAAAGCACTTATTGCTGCACAGCCAACAAAGGATGTGTGTGTGATATATTTGTTCAGCTCCCAATCAACCGTGAGCTGGCTGGTTGCCAGATAAGATGTTTCTCCGTGAAGTGTGGACTCCTGATCCCAGACTCACCTCATTGTCATGCCAACTCTCACACAAATGACAACAGTGCCGAAGCCCCAGCCATGTTACTATGCACACGGGATCTTTACCTCTCTTCATGCTCAACCTGAGCGAGCAGATCCCTGGAGGTCGAGCTAGAACACAACAGAAAGAGAGAGAACATAATAAGTGTGCATGTGCTATTTCACTCTTAAGATGTAGAATCAGTCATTTGTTGGGTGACTGTGTAAACTCTGCTTTTGGTTAGCACTTTCAAGACTGTTTGCTTTAGTGGTCCGATGTGTCGGCATTATCTCTGATCATCTTTGATATGCATTGAAACGTCCAATGTTATTGGCAGCATCAGTTTTATTGACAATAAAACAAATCTTTGGAGTCTTCCACCCCAAACCTAAACACTTCTCAACTTTTCAATCTTTTAGTAAAACATATAAATATTGTATTATATGTTTATTGTATATTATATGTGCAGATTTAAAAATGATTACAGGTTTTAGAAATTACATAATATGAAATCTCATATGTTAGATCAGTACTCTGTTTTAATACAGCAGTTATTTTGAGGTTGAATGGTATTGGTGTTTTATGGTAGCAGCAACATTTTTCAGTGTTTCTTTATGAGAAGCATCCTTAAGTACTTGCAATGATGCTGAAATAAAAGTCAGTAAACAACAAGATCATTTTATATATTTATAAAAATATTATTATATTACGATAGTTTATAAAAAATAGCTGTCCCACTGCAAACAAATAAAATAAATGTATTGAAAATAAATGATTGATAATACAATAAAATCATCCTATTAGTTAAGTATTGTATGAGGATTTGTAAACATTTGTAGCCTACATCTCTCAACCTGTTTTAGATGATGTGAGTAAATGAATGTTTCAGTTTTAGGAGTATATTGCAATGCTTCTCTGTTTAAATATATGATAAGTATGAAGCTCTTTCTAATCCTTTTTTTTTTTTTTATAGGACTTGTCTTTTTATGCTGGCTGGTGATTTTTCAAACGGTGCATGTGACTAAAGGAAGCGCTAAGGAATGTGGGTGCCCAGCTGCCAGCATTTTATCTCACTTTCCGTCTGAGGTACCCAATGACACTTGTTGCTTGAACTACTCCGGATCCACATTCAACCATGTGACCTGGGCAGCCTTTTTGTCACATAAACACTTGCAGGTTATGGACTTGACTAACTGTAATATCAGTCACATTGATCACAGTGAGGTCGGCGATGCTGTCAGTTTATTGAGAGAGCTGTATCTTGGCCACAACAGACTAACATCACTGCCAGCAGACTTTCTAGCTAAAGCCTATAGTTTGGAAGTACTGGATCTGGGAGTGAATCATCTGAGACATCTGCCCGAGCAATTTCTGCAGAGCTCGAACAATCTGCGAGCGCTGACCCTGGGATGGAACCAGCTGAGCGCTCTTCCTCATTCAGTGCTTAAGCCTTCACTAGAGCATCTGGAGCTCACCGGAAACCCCTGGGCCTGCACATGCTCGCTGTGGGAGGGTCTCGAAGGTGGTCTGCATGACAACTCCAGCAGCCTTCACGACCTCGTAGGTAATCTGACCTGTGCCTCTCCTCAGAATCTTGCAGGACAGACGGTTTGGGTTTTGCAGACCAGTGACGTGTGCCATTTGGCCAACCTGACCGCTCTCTTCATCCTGCTTCCCCTGTTCCTCCTCCTCAGTTTGGTGCTCTGCTGGTGCTGTGGGAGGAAGAAGAAGAGGAAAGCGAGCTCATCCTTCAGCCCGACTCGCAACAGATCCAACAACTCCCATTGCAACGGACGGTGGCCACATGCCAAACTGCCCACTGGGGATTCAGCAGTGTCTGTAGACGGTGGAAAGGAGGTCATCCTGAGGAACCATCTGATGCTTCAGCCCTCATCCAACTTGATGGACAGCACACATGATATTTATGAGGAGGTGGAGATCAAACTGGGCTCTGTGGACTCTCTGGCCCCTCCGCCGTCCACTTGCTCCACAGAAGGGACCGCGGGAAAGCAAGACCTGGACACGGTGAGTGTGAGTGAAGTGATGAAGGACTCAGCCGATCGGGAGAAGGCGTACCTGACCCAATCCACTGAATACTACAGCTTGGTTCCTGGGATTGAGATCGAGGACTCCGATCATGGAGAGTATGAGAGTGTGGACCTCTCGTGACCGTACAGGAAATGATGCGTTTGATTGACACACGCAGAGATTCTATCAAGTACACTGGAGTTTTGTCAATTCTGAAGGTGCAGCCACATTTACAGATTGCTTGGTGACATTTCATGGGCGAATCCAGTCATTCCAATAAGAATCTGCAAAACAGGGCGAAACAGACGTCTCATGTTCAAGTGGACGACATAAATTCTCCTGACTGACCGACAGACAATGACATCTGTGTGAGCAGCACTACTGACAATGGACCACACAAAATGCTGTTGAAATTTCGCTAATGTGACAGCACCTCCGGTCAGGACGTGTTCCCTTTGGTTGCAAATGCACTGTGAACACTGGTGTTAAAGGAAGTCACTGCACCAGTCCAAAGCCATTATATTTGCATACAATTGTAGTGAATTATTGTACTGATAAAGTCTCAGTCTGTTGCCAGGATAAGCTATCATATAGCTGTCAGCTGGATATTTTCATTATATTGAGATTTTTATATCTTTGTCCTCTACTGTAACTTAGATGGAAGTTTTATGATTGTAATATTACTTTGTGTTTCACCTTCAGTTACAGTGTTTAGTGTCAATGTAAAATGTATTTGGTGTCACACATAATATATATATCATCATGAAGAAGAAAAGTAACAGTAAAGAGCAAGAGAACATTAAACAGAAATATTGATGTATAATGGACTTAACATTTCTCTCCTATATAGAATTTCAGAGGGTTACTGTTTATGTAACTATGTAGTATCTAGCCTCAGCTGGCCATAGCTGATGTAATCATTATTTTGACCTTGTTAAAAACTAATTTATTCTTAGCCAGTTAAAAACTCGTTTAATCAAATAAACAGAAACTGCTAAACTAGTAAAATGAAGTGGCTTTCAGATAAGATCAGGCTGACTCCGCAAGTAAAAAGCAGATTTTGTGTACACCATACAGAACAAATAACACTCAACCTTCACCTATAAAATGACTTTTACTGTCTTTATGTTCATTGAAATAAAGCTGTTATCAAATAAAATTTAAATATTAAATGAAAATGAGAAGTGTTGCCATGGCATTTACTGTAACTGAAGTAAAATAGGTTTAAGATGAAGCGCTAAATTACTAAGTCTAAAAATAAATAAATGAAAATTAAACAGTAATATATATATATATATATATATATATATATATATATATATATATATATATATATATATATATATATATATAAACTAATATAAATAACAGAAGTACATAAAACATCAAATGAAATTAAACTGACAACATTAAAACTACATTACATACAGTTAATACAATAACAGTATATAAGTATTATTATAACACGGTCCATGTCTATATTGACAAAATGACAAATCTAGTCCAATTCCTATCGAGGACAGCAATAAAAGTGATAATCAAACACCACTGAACAAACACACAGTTTTTGTTATCTTGGGTGCATATGAGTTACACTGGACTTTCTGTGTGAAATTATTATAATTTGCGACATTATCAAACAACTGTGGAAAGGAGAAATTAAATTTAAATCTTGGCTTCAAATAAATGCTTTTTTCACGAAGTTTTTGTTTTGCATGTTTCTGAGATTTTTAACACTTTTTAGTGTTATTTAATCGGACTGCAGGCTCTAATCATTGAGCTGTGAAAACATTTCATATGTGTTTATCAGTCCTTACTCAGTCCTAAGGGACCAAGTATGAAATGAATATAGCCCTTCCAGTGTCTCACATCGGCCTTCACAAGATCTGCTTCTGTGTCCCCATAAGGCCCCAGCCTGTTCTGAAATCACTCAACAGTTACAGAAAGCCAGCTCTGATTTCCTCCTGTGTGGGAGTTTGTAATTATATCATTGGGTTACTCCGTCCCAGTATAACCTGCAGAGCTGTTATGCCCTCACGGACATGTGGGACACCGTCTTATATTTTGGGCTCTGTGGGCACTTTAATTTTTAAATTTACATTTTTAATGCTTGCTTGATCAGATACAAAGATACAACCACCGAGACCAAAAGCTTGTTCTTTTATTTGGCGATCTAATTATTTAAACCATCACTGCAATTATGAACATGCCTTCATTTAATTTATTAGTTCATAAACATTGTCACAGTTTTGCTAATTTTTGCAAATACATTAATTTAGGGATTACCATAAGGGTTTTGCTAAAATGAAAAAATATATATGTTTCCTGGAGAACCGCTTCAAACTAAGATAGCAATTCAATAGAATAAGAATACATGTTCCTTTAAGAGTAAAAGGTTCTCATGTATTATTGTTTTTTACTGATTCATTTATTATTTAAGAATGGATCGTTTATGTATTATAGTCGTAAATTATACCTCTAATGTTGGTTTTCCACAGTAATCATTCATAATGATGAGACAGACCTGTGTGACACTGACATTGACCATGAACATGTTCTTTAAAACTGGGTTCCCAAACCATAAACCACAGGATTGATTGCTAGCTCCACATTAAAGATAGAGATATAAAAGAAGACGAGCTTGAAGCACTAAGGTAACAACAAAAAAGTGACAATTCTGCAAAAAATATGTGTCACTGAATTGTGAAAACGTCTCCATTCTTTGAGTTGTTGTTGTTGTTGCTGTTTTTTAGCATTCCACCATGACCGTATCCTACACACTTAAGGTGGCCAATGCTAAGTTTGGAGGCTTCTCAAAGTTGCTTTTCTGATGGAAAGGAAGCATTTACAAGCTTCTTTACAGAGTATTTCTGGTCTTCTGTTTACTGTACGGCTTCATCAGTATTCTATACAGGTATAATGACATTCCAAAATCAACATTGTTTAACAGTTGCACTTTCTTTGGCTGATGGTTTTTATCCAGAGCAAATTACAAGCAAGCTATGGTACGAGTGCAAAGTCATAAAGAGATGCCACTTTTTGTATTGCCAGCAGTATATGCTGCAAAGCCAAGTTTTAACATTAACTGTAGGAAACAAATTTAATGCTAATTATATTTAGTAGAAAGTAGAGACATTTATTTTTAAGTAATGTTTGAGGATATAAATGGCCTTGGTTATTGTTTGTCCTTCAAAAACTCAATCAATTTATATTACAGGTGTGTCCTCACTAACAAACAACAAGAGGTGTTTGAGCGACTCGCACGCCATTGCAACAAGTTTGCTAAACTCATTCCTATGTCATTTGTTCTTGGTGAGCATATATGTTCTGACCATAGCAACATGACATTACTGACTCCTTGTGTTCCTTGTTAAACTGGTCTGTGGTCTTGGTCAGGGTTCTATGTCACCCAGGCGTTTCAGCGTTGGTGGGGTCAGTATACAAGCTTTCCCCTGCCAAATGATGGTCATATCTGGGAATGTCCATGGCACAGATGAAAGCGGCCGTCTGCTGAGGAGAACTTTGATCGGGTATGCAAACCTGTCGTCTGTCCTCATCCTGCGCTCCATCACGAGAACGCAAGAGATTCCCAAATCTGGAGGACATTGTGGAGGCTGGTAAGAACTCTGCATCAGAAAATGTGTGCAAGGAAAACAAAAATCACCAGTTAATAAGAATCATTTATTTGTGAATTAGACTACTCTGTGCTCACATTTTATGTTTTGTTTTTTGGTTTTGTTTTTGCAAGGACAATTCAATAGGAAGACATTTCTTACCATTGCATTCAATACAGACTAAGGAAAAATATGATTTCTTTTGCCTTTAAAGTGAAGTGTGTAAGAAATACTGAGCCACTTATTCCAAACCAGTGCATTTGTCAGAATTATATTTGGAAACCATTTATTTGACACTGCTTTTATTTTATTTTTTGCAGGATTCATGAACGCAGACGAGCTCAAGAAACTAAACCATCTGTACTCTGCCATTAACAAATACTGGATGTCACTTGCATGGTTTGCTAATCTGGCATCACAAGCGAGAAAAGAAGGGCGTGTGAAAGATGATATAGCATTGCGACTTATCATGTGAGTGCATTTAAACTGTCATATGTGCAATAAAAGCAGAATAATTCATTTCTTTCTTCCTGTTTGCCAGGAGCAAAACAACTATAGATTAAAATGCAGCATGTTATTCCACTGTGACTGGATCAGCATTCCGTTGGTGAAGCTCATCCGACAGATCTCTGACTCAGTGTGTGCACCTCAGGTCATTTCACTTCTGTTTGGATGCAGGTAGTGACCTTGGCTGTGTAATTCTTTTTTTTTACATTCTGCCTAATCGGTCACCAGTTTGTGAAACCCGATGAAGACAAATTTCATCTGGACCTTTATGTCCCCCTTTTCACTCTACTGGAGTTCTTTTACACTGGCTGGTTAAAGGTATGGTTATACAAGAGTACAACAAAATTGGTTTGATTTCTCTAAAGTTAAGGGTAGGCTACACGTTCTTAAAGGTAGGCAAACTTATTATCAACCAAAACATTTAGAGATGACAATGATTTTGAGACCAACAAACTCATAGATCGAAACATTCAGGTTAGTAAATCAATACTCCGTTTCAAAGTATGCATAATAATGGATAATAACCACAGGTGGCAATGTTTTCGATTTTATCTAGGTGTCCATGCTAGCTGTAGATGACATGCCTCAAAATCCTCCTCTCCTTGAGAAGGACAAATACTGGAAGGACAAGGGTCCTTCATATCCTTCAGGTACTATGAAGCCTGTCTTCATGGGTTCCACACATGACATGAGGTACTATGACTATGACAAACTGCAACTCCTGTCCATAATTTATTAACATTTAAAATGTGTAAATATCAAAGGGCTAGATTAATATGTTTGAAAAAAAAAAAAAAAAAAAAAAAGATATGTAATGTTTATACTGCCGACATTCAATGTATTATTCCAGTCATGAAAGTCGTTGGTCACTTAACTTTAACTAATAAGCAAATGTACAGGTCAAGTATGCAATACTTGTTTGTTTAATCCTCCGGTATTGTTCATTTGGGGGGCACACTTGTGTTGTTCACAGTCATTAGTCCGAACACCTGAAATGTAACTTAAAAAAAAAAAATGTAATTTATTTTTTGTTCAATATTTTTTCTTTTAATTTCATGATACTAATTAATAATCATGCATAATTATATATTTTTTCTATTACATTTCTTTTCAACTATGGCAGTATTTCATGATAAAATAGAGACGATGCCTTAAAAAATCAAGTTTTGAAGGCAGTCTAGTGCCATCTGGCGGAAGTAAATTAAGAAAAACCACTAGATAGGACTCGATATAAAAACGGTTATAAATTCTAGCCGTTCTCAGCTATAAAACCTTATTTTTATGACTTTGTGGATTTGGATATATATTTAGAACTTTTTGTAAAGGTTTAGATTTTTTTGTTCGAAATGTCAGTTTTTGCATTAATTTTACTAGTCAAACCTGAACACAGAAAGAAATATTTTGTTACCCATATCAAGATTCAACAAAAATGTAACAAAAAATTAACAAGAATGCTTTATCAGAGGTTAATAAATCTGATTTCATCCTTTTATTTGAGTCTTCTGGCTCAAATTTGCCATATTGTTACAGCCCCATCAGTCCATTTGTGTGTACAATAGTGCGTTTTGTAAGTGAGTGTATGTTTGTGTCCCTTTTGTACTCTTGATGTTTCAGAAAACATCTTCCTTGGTGTCTGTACTGCATTGTGGCTGAATTGATGAATAGAACATGCTTTGTGTTACAGTCACACTATATGTGAGTGTGCGGGTCTCTTTTGCACTCATATAAAGTGTCACCTTCATTTCTGTGCACTTTCTGCTTATTTTTTTTTTTACCTCGAACAACAAGTTCATTTAGATTCCTGGAAACAAGTCCACTTTTTTCACATAGTGAATGGCATTAAAGTTATTTGTTACCATTCTGACGAAGTAGCGAACTTAATCAAATGCACAAAATTGATATTTGAAACTTGTATGTTGTAAATTAATGTATATATCCTTGAAAATGTGATTTACTCTCTTAGGGATTTCTTACAATATTGATCAGCATTCTGTATTTATTAGGATTCTTGAGGATAACGAGGAACCTTTAGCAGCCCCCAAGACACAAATGCTTGCCTTTAACGTGTGGCCGACTACACAAATAAAAGCAGAAGAACAAGAGCTTATGCCTTTGCTGCAGATTTAAATGTAAAGGCAAGTGCTCACAACTCTAACAGCCTTCCAAAACCATCATCCCATCACCACAGCGGCAACAAAACCTGATGGTCCACTTGGTCGCCTGAAACTACAGGACAGACAAACCAAGACCCATAGAAAAATAGGCAACTGCCCGATCAGATTTTACTTGGCATGTTTTTGTTGGGACGATCAGGGATGAGAGGATACTTGCTATGTATACATTATCATTCAAAAAGGGGTCTGAATGTTTTTTTTAAACAAATGTGTTCATTCTTTAAAGCTGCATTAAATTGTTCTAAAGTGACGTTTAAGAAATTATGTTTGGGTTTTTAATTTTGTTCTTTTAAACTTAATCTAAAAAATATATACCTTAGAAATAACACGCAGAGGTGTGTACTGATTGACGAAATGTACCCAAGTATTGCAATTAATACTTATATACAGAAAAGAGAGCACTTTAGCACTTGTTTTTTTTCCCTCCCTAGTTTAGAAACCAGTTAATGCAGTACAAAAAAAAAAAAATGCTGCTCAACTTTCTCAATCCTCCTTCCAATAAAGTGTATGATAGAAAACCGTATGAGAAAAAAACTGAGTCATTAAAATAATTATTTCAAGATAGACAAGGAGAGACCCTTATCAAGCCAGATTTGTAATGAACACTAAAGTGTTGTATAAAATAAGAACAGCAGTAGTGACGTGAAGTGTTGGGGTATTTTCTTTAATGGTCATATCAAAGAGCTGTACATTTATTTGCCTTTCTTGGCTTTAATCTTCCTCAGGTAGAACTCCAGTTCTTTGCCCTCAAGGACGTAGCCATCAGCCCTGCCACACTGTCCTGGTCTGGAGGCAATGCAGGCTGAGGAAAAACAGAACCATAGATTAAACACTTCAACTGGAGGACAGTGGAGCTGCAGGCTGCTTTTCAGTGGTTATCAGAAATGGTATAGCTTCAGCACTGTTGTGTCAGTAGCAGAACTGGTTAAAGTTTCATCACGATCACATCAATGTCACATTAAGATCCCGCGTAACACGACTTACCAAGAAGCTTCCCCTGCAGGAACTGCTCCTCCAACAGAGGACTGATCTTGCTTTTCTTCCTGCGCTCATCAAACTTCTTCTGGACCTTTTTCGACCTCTTCTTGTTTAGGATTTCCTCTTCCTCAGGGGTCTGGATTGACAAATCAAACAAGAATTAGCTTTATACTCATTGCAGTACAGGTTTCTGGATTCGAGAGAGTTTATAAGATACAAGTCTTCCTCAGAGTCTTAAACTGCATCACTTTCATTCAGTAGCAGAACTGGACAATGGTATCATCAAAGAAAGACCATCATTAAAAGCAACCTAGACTTTATAATAAAGAAAACTTACCAGCTTGGCACCCTTCTTCCTGCCAAGTGGAAGAGCGTAGTGAGACTCGTACCACTGTCTGTAAGGAGTGCTGTCCACAAGGACAATGCAGTTCTTCACCAGGGTCTTGGTTCTCACCAGCTCATTGTTAGAGGCGTTGTAGACCACATCAATGATCCTGGTCTTGCGGGTACAGCCTGAAATGTCATTTAAACCGCATTAAAACTACTTTTAATGAAACATCCAACAAAAGCTCAGCAAATGCATTGAAGAACAGGGTGAACATGTCTTTCTCAGAGAACAATGATATCCATCAAGCGAATTCAGTAGCAGAACTGGACAGATTATCTTCACAGAAAGCTGCACCTGCACAAGCAGCACAAAACATTGATCAGAAACTTACATTCTGAGCCCCATGAGAAGTTGCCCACGTCGAGCCTCAAAGCTCTGTATTTCTTGTTTCCACCACGGACTCTTACTGTGTGGATGCGGCGAGGTCCAATCTATGGAGAGACATACAACTGTAGATTTATGTAAAGCGAGAACAGAAAGGCCCATGAAGACAAACTATTGAGCTTGTCCATGTGTCAGTGTAACTATGACGAATCCTAACATTGGGAGGTCAAAGGCTTTGACCAAAACGGCCAAAAGAGACCAACCTAAGGACGTGTTTTCATCACCCACATTGTCGGAAAGATCTACATAAGAGAAAGCGAAACACATTTTAGTTAGATTTACCTTGGTGTTTGCAGGAGGACGCCCGAGTTCATATTTCCTCTTCTTGTGGACGGGCTTGCGTTTGCCACCGGTCTTGCGGCGTTTGTGCCAGTTGTCCCTTGAGATACCTTTTGAGTACAGAGACGCATTAGAAACAGATCTGAGTGAAATTAAGCTACTCCTTCCCACAGCATACTTGAGTGTTCAGTTCTCCAAGGTTTATCCGCATGAATAATCGGATTCAGCAATAGGATTCATCATGTACACTCAAGCTTAAACATTTTAAGCTAACATCGTTTGCTCCACACTAGTTCGACTTGTCCATTAGAACACGACCCCGAGTCATCTGGCCTAAAATTCAATTTTGTGCTTCATGAAAGTCACATGAAACAGATTTGGACCATGAGGAGGTGCAGTACATACAATTTTTTTCTAATTTGTGTACGTAAAGTGCGTGATATTAAACACCGTGATATTAAACAGCAGATTCGCAACAAATGCCTCGAGATTTACATTAGCAATAAGTTAACGGTTTTAGACGTCATTAGCTATAACATCACAAACCTCCAGAAAAAAACGTTGTAATGTTATTTACAACTCTGTTTGTGACGAAAGAAACACGAAGTAAACGACAACTGGTCAACAAAATAAATAACCAAGGTTAGTTTTCAGTTCACGTTAGCTAGCCATGCAGCCTTCAGTAGCGGACACATGCGTCTTTCAACCGTTTAGCCCCTCACACTGATCAGTTTCTCACTTAAAATATACTCAACCACAAAGATGATTTTATCTACCAATAAACCCGAATTGTGCAGGTCTCGGAGTACACCTACAGGCCTCAGTAGTACTCTAAACGCTGTTTGATAGTATAGTGCGCGCAGCCATCTTGAGAAAAATGTCTCCAGCCAATTTTCCCATCTCTTCTCGTAAAAAAGTTTTTTAAGGCATCGAAACTCCCAATTTGCGACTATATCGCTTGCAGTCGGTCTTTGTGATACAGCACTGAGTGAATTTTATCAAAAGCGTCATCGGACAGGACAGATGAAGACGGATTATTCCAGCGACCACAATCTCAAAACACGTACCCATTCTCAGGCGCCGGCTAGAAAGAGAACTCGCGAACGCTCATGGGCGGGTTTCAAGCAACCACATATCGCGAGAATAACTAGAGAAATCGCGAGAGTGGTTCCTCGGGCTCAGTGGGAAAACACTTGACTGCCACCACGCGTTTAGTAGTTTATAAACGTAGTAAGTGTTCTGTAACTCATCTGCTAAATATATAATGAATAATCATTTTTATTTATTTATTATTTATTGGAAAGTTTGTACAAATAACTTGACAACAAGAATATATATTCTTGCAACAGTAGGATCGGGTGCATAAAAAGGAAAGGGCCAGGTCCTTTCTTGTAAATCACAATTATATATATATATATATATATATATATATATATATATATATATATATATATATATATGTATATATATATATATGTAACCTTTGGTTAATCTGGCCCGGTTTGCCCCATTCTTCCACAGCACTCACACACACTCAGATTGTGGATGATGTTTTACTTTATTTCCCTGCACACAGAGCAGTGGAAAGAAGAGAATTGTGAGTCACGCTAATACAGCTCCATCCACAGCAGTTCCCTCTAGCTCTGCTGTTCTCAGTATAGACGGTTTCATCGGGCGCACGCGTCTGGACCTAAGTTAACTTCCGGTCTGTGTTGTGTATATCGGTCTGGCTGCGGTGCCATCTACAAACGCAGTTAAAGGCAAGGTGATGAGTAGACTCAGAGCCATATAGAGTGAGAGTTGCGACAACTCCATTGACTCCAATGGAACGCTTTTTTTACAGCAATGGCGGCTCGTGGAGCCTCTCAATAGTTCCCGGAAGTAGCAGCAAACCGATGCCGCGCCGTAGAGATGCAGCAGAACAAACCGTTCGCGACGCACTTTTAAAAGGTAAGACGTTTAAATAATAAGATTGAATATTATCAGTACATCTCAATAACAATACATTGCAAATTAAAACCTTCTAGTAGATTATCACTCATTAAATGAGTAGATTTAAGGTTTGTTATCAGATAACTAACAGATTAGGCTAGGATTGGAGCTGAATAAAGTTAGTAACGAACACCCTAATAATTGTAAAATCTGTTCTCATAATTCAGTTTCATCCATCGTGTTTGCAATAAGAAAAAAAGGAGTATAAACATTTTTTTGCAGGGTGGGGAAGGTTAGCTAACGTTACATAGCCTATTACGTTAGTTCAATATAACGTGTGACAGCGGTGAGTGGAAGTGGTAAAAAATTAGGTTATAAAGTTTGTTCCTTATTACGCGTATTAAATTACTTAATAATAAAATGCGCCCTATTGATATATATTTAGAGTGAATTGAGTTTGCAAAAACATGGGTGGAGTGTTTTTTATTGTGATTCATTTACTATTACCTTTTTCTTCACTCTCACTTTACCTTCTCTGAGTATCCTCGTTCTTTTTTCCTCAACCTTTGAAACTGATAGAGGTAGAATACATGGTTTTGCTAATTTTAAATATTGAAAAAATCACATCACTTTACTTCAACTAGTACGAGTTTGTACTTATTATATATGAATCACCTGAAATAACATAGCTGTAATCAGCAGCCATTTCTTGTTCACAGGTCTAGGGGTGCATTGTGGAGCAGGGCCCTCCTCTTTTTGACCACAGGACGATGTACAAAGATTGTGGGAATAGCATCTGACCTCAGCCTACTCTTGAAATTTTTGGTCATGACAAATTGCTTTGCTGCAATTTGTCTGCATACTGACTTCAGTTTAGTTTACACACACACCTTTTTTTTGTCTACCCACAAACAGTACATATCACATGGTGGTTAAATGCACAGTTATAGGTAACACTGATGACTCCCTGCAATGTCTCACCATGAGTCTCCCCTCCCTGGGTTTTGCAAGGCTTTGCTTGTTCCTTATTTCTAGTAAAACATTGTCAATGTAAAAAAGTGCAAATAAATTTAAGTATAATTACCTAACAATTTTTTGTTGTTGTAATTTTTATTAGTTTTTAGATTGCTGACTTGAGCCAACCATTATTTTCTCCTCTCCATGTCAGCGGGGAAGCCATACATTCGCACACCTTTCTCTGACCGAGTGGAGCATCCCCATGCAGCACAGCAAACCATGGTGGAGACTATGCAAGGACAACATTAAAGAAAGGACACATACAAAATGCTTGTCATGCTATTCAATTTATTAGAAATGTATTCATGAATTGCTGTAAATAGTTTATTGTATAATTACAATTTAAAATAACTGTTTTCTATTTTAAAATGGAATATACTCCTGTGATGCCAACCTGAATTTTCAGCATCATTACTTTTGAATGGCAGTGTAACTTGCATGTTTATATACGAGTATGCTTAAGTTGTTTTAAACCTGAATATATTGTGTACCTGAATAAGTATTGTAAGAATTATAAACAGTAAGCTTCATTTTACATTTATTTAACATACTAATTACTGCTGCTAACAGTTAATTGGCCCATGGTGCGGTGTGAGCTGAAAATCACCTGTCACCAGCCTGTCTCTGTACTACCTGAAAGTCATCAATATGACATGAGTTAACATTAGATCAGTGAAAAAATGGACAATATGTTACGTAAAAAGGCAACAGCAACCCGTGTTTATACAACTTAACATTAGCCTGAAATACGTTTTTAAAATAACGGTAATTGAACACTAATCCTCAAATATTAACCGATTTGATATTTTAAAAACAACATCGCTGTAACTACATATTCATGCTACATACATATGTCAGAGTGTTGTATAAATATATAAAATAAATGCATTTATTGACTCCTTATTACCAGAAATCGCAGTTCTGTCACTCTACTCTATCAGTTTGAATGGCCGCCAACGCACTTCCTGGAACTATTTGAAGTCTACATGAATCACGTGACAACCAAACATTTCGAACTTCCGTTGTCGCAACTCTCTCTCTATATGGCTCTGAGTAGACTGAAGTTGGGCTCAGGTGGCTGTGCTGCTGGATGTGTTTCCCATACATTTATTTATTTTTGGAGACTCGCCACAATTTTAAAACTGATCGATTTTCAAAAAGGCTTCGTTAAATAAACATGAGTAAGTAACGTTGCATAACGTACTGCATGTTTAATAACAATAATTCCTTACATTTATGTTTAAATATCAAAACGAGGCACAGGTGTTTTTATATCGCTGTATTTCTGAAAGAAGATTTGCATGTTATATGCCTGATAAAGCAGCGTGTGAGCGTAGCTCTGCTTTGTTTACAGCTGTTACTGGGGAAACCTCTATTTCTCGCGCTTTATGTCTGTGCTTTAAAACATCTCCTGCTGGCAAATAATGAATTAGCATTTTTATTAAGTCCGCCTGATCCACACAGAAAACACATTTTGTTTGTTATCAAAAAATATCTACTCTAGAGGGACTTGGCTGTTGTTATTGATTCTATTTGGAGTCTACCGGAAGTTAAGTTAGGTCCACAAAAGCGCTCACGCGCATTAACGTTTGTTTATGTTGATGCCGTTGAAACCGTCTATAACGGTTTACTCAGATTGTTGTACTTAAAACAACAAAAGTAAAATACATTTTGAAATGTAATTTCTCCAGGAAATTATACACACTTTTTCCAATACTCTTTCTAGATGTAATGTTTTGTGATCATATAATATACAGAGTACAAAATAATCATCCATTTTACGGTAACAGTAGAATAAAATTTAATGGAAAAGTAAAACAATGAATTGAGAGCTCTACAAAATACAGTTTACAATAAACATTCTAAACATATGTAAATTCTTAAATGCTTTATGAAAATTACCTGCACACAGAGCAGTGGAAAGAAGAGAATTGTGAGTCACGCTAATACAGCTCCATCTGTTCAGACTTTTAATGTGGAGCTGCAACAGAAACGACTCACCCACAGCAGTTCCCTCTAGCTCTGCTGCATTTCATTCGAACTCCGTGCGCTATAGCGCCACCAGCGCAGCCAATAGGAAGCGCGATCACATTACAGCAGGATTTAATTAAAGAACCCTCATCTATAATATTTATCCCGTTACATATATATATATATATATATATATATATCCTATTATGGCAAGACATTTTATTGCAGTTTTTTTTATCAATCACTTTGAGGGCTCTTGTATAAGAAAGACACTTATAAACACACAAAACCTAGACTTCATTCTCAAGTAATTAGGTTTATGTATATGAATTTTACCAGAATAAGGTAATTAACCAGAAGTTAATATTTGTTATTGGTCATAACAAGCCCTTGAACAATGTTCTGACTGACTTCTGAACTGAAGCACAAGATGCTCTTTGGATCAAGTGTTGGATCATGATGGATCTTGAAGTTCATGGACTCTTGCATCAAGCCTGCATTTATTTGATAAAATGTTTTATATACTTTGAAATATAATTTATTTCTGTGAGGCAAAGCCGAATTTGCAGCACCATTACTCCAGTCTTCAGTGTCACACGATACTTCAGAAATCATTATATTATGCTGAAATCTTAATATATTAATAATATTGATAGAATTCTATCAATGCTGAAACCTACTAAATAAAAATGTTCCTGAGTGGTCTCAGACTTTATGGCCATAAATTTGAAAGAACTGCAAACCAGGTACTGTTTATAACATATTTATTTATACCTCACAGATGTAATTGGCAATATTGTAGTCATGGTCATGTGCACGGTGCTGGAGGCTACAGTTAATTTATGCCAAAATCCCGGTGTGTAAAATTCGTAAACATGGCAAAATCAGGTCACTCCTCCCAAGGGCTCATGTCTGTATCGATGGCCACACAGTTATATGCAGCATAGCGAAGCTTCTCTTCACAAACTTTAGCACTGCGGATTAAACACCATTACAATGCAGTCAAAAAGAGGTGAAAACATTTTGAGTTATTATGCATCAGAAAGACCAATTTCTTACACATATTATATTAAATAATCACACCTTTGGTATTTGGGTAGATAAAGGGTGCTGGAACATGTAGAAGATTGAGGAAGTGCATCTGTGGTTTCAGATCTAGACAAAAATGCTTTTGTTTAAGGTTTATTTAGACCACAACCAAAATGTATGTGATCTCAGTGTTATTTTCTCCATAACTTACCCTTGTTTGTCTGGGAAGATGTAAATTGGAGCAGGAAGACGACTTCTGCCAGTCACAAACCTCAAAAACCTGCTGCGATCCTCTGGTTAAAGTGGAAATAAACATGGGAAAATTAAATACTTAATTTTGCAAATTACTAGAAACAGCTATTTCATGTACACCAAGCATCCTTAAGTTACTAACCATTGGTAAAGTTCATCAGGGCTTCCCATAAGTACTGCACTCTGACATCTGTTTGTTCTAAGTCTTCATATCGTGCTGATAAATAGAAAAACACTTTATATTAGTATACATGCACTATATTAGCAAACATTGACATAAAATTCTATCAAAACTAATTCTTTTGGAAATGTGCCTCTTGAAATTCGGGACCTAAAGTAAAACAAGCTGAGAATGACTTGTGTACAGAGCTGTAATATTTTCAGTTTCATCCACTGTTCGCTCCAGTGCCTGAAGCAGAGAACATCAATTATTTAATGCTCATGTCACAGCTGTTCTATAACTCACTGAGGCGTTTAAGGGCCTCCACTGTGATCTCTGGGTCTCCACACACTTTCTTCTCCACTTCTTGCCATGTCAGGAGATCAAGCACAGCTTGCGGCACCACTTTCACCAGTCCTGCCTGCATGGCAGCAATCTGTGGTGCAGAAACACAGCACAGAATTTTACTGAATGACCGAAAAAACAAAAAACAAACCATATGCTTAGTATGTCTTCAAAAAGAATGTTGTTGTTTTTTCTGTTAATCCCAATTATAATAGTTTCAATACACTCTGTAGTGTAGTATTACCTGTTCTCTGCTCTCTTCTAGTCTGGATTTCTGAACCAAGCGGATGAACTCCATGCGGTCTTCATATCGGACCACCACTCCACTGCCTCCTGGGATCAGCTCCACCAGCCGGCCGTCACTCAGGGGTGTGGTGTACACAAGCTCCTGGCCAAACTTAAAGTCAAATGTCTCCTTGTCCATATGCTCCATAGCCTCCAACAGCTTCACCTAAGAAATCAAACCAAACATGTAAACAAGTCACCTTTATTCATATAGCGCTTTATTCAATACAAATCTCTACAGAAGACAAGTGTCATAATTCCGTTCAATTCGGTTAAAGTTTTATTCTCAACTTATAAGTGTCAGAACAGTCAAATTGATAATAAAACTATAATAATTGTCTTTTAAAACCCAACTAAACAAGCCAAAGAAGACAGTGGCAAAGAACTCAAACTCCATTAGGTAACAGAAACGAAGAAAAAATAAAAGGCTCTATCAACTGACTAGTTCTCCTCTGGCAAAAGAGTGGTCAGCATCAAGATGCAAAGTTAAGACTGAGGGAGAGATATTTTGGCTTCTTACCATCACCGAATCTACTGCAGGAAAGTCTTTGGTCCAGCTGACCGCTTCTCCAATCAGCTGCTTCCACACCAGCCCTGGTAAAGCCAGAACCTAAACGATGAATATTATGAAAGCATATTCTTTACAGAACGATCGATTAACACTAAGTCCCACTGCAATTACACCACAAGACCAGCACTGACCAGAAAGTCTTTTCCACGCAGAGCTGCGCCCATTAGTTGCCCAATCCACTCCAACTTGTGGAATTCTCGGCATGAAGGATTTGGCACATAGAAGTCTCTGGCCTCTCCAGCCCCCTGATCCAAAAACAGTTTAATCATTATATAATGATAAGTGAACAACTACATCGTCAGTTCCATTAGAGTCAACTCTTATGGACTATAGAAAGAAAACGACTGCATCAGTCAAGTTAGTTGTTACCTGGTTAGAAGTTCTCGTGAAGAATGGAAGTGGCATGGGGCACTCGGATGAGCTGGGACAAAGTTCTTCAGACATGTCTGCCAGGCTGTCTCGAAAACCACCACCTACAAGACGGAGATCTCAGGTGAGGATACTGTGTTTTATTGAGTGGGTGTGAGGATGCTTATCTCTATATGACCTTGATCGATGATGCCTTCTGCAATGAATTTACACTCCCACCATTGGTCATATCGTGCTGGCCACCTGTAAGAAAGAGAAAAATATTGGTATCATTGGTTTCACAATCATAATTAGTATGTTATAGCGCATTTTGGCTATTTAAAAAGAATAGATGCAATAAAAAAACTACCTGTAGTCCAGAGTCTTTTCATACTTGTCAGACGGCTTCAGACCCTCATAAACCTGCATAAACATTGGAGTATTCACTGTACATTGTTACACTTCAAATGGTAGTGGTCAAGAAGATTGTTATTATTTTTTTGTTTAAATGTCTTAAGCTTACCAAGGCTGTATTTATGCAAAAAACTATAATATTGTGAAATATGATCACAATTTAAAATGACTTATCTTACTGAAAATATTGTAATATTCCTGTGTTGACAAGGCTAGATTGTCACATGATCTTTCAGAAATGATTCTAATGTGCTGATTTGGTGCTCAAGAAACATTTCTTATTACGATCAATATTGAAAACAGTTGTGCTGCTTTATATTTGTGTGGACATCATTTTTCAGAATTGTGTGGTGAATAGAGAGAACAGCATTTAAAATTTAAATGTACTGTGTAATACATTTAAATGTTTTGATCAATTTTATGTGTTCTTTCTGAACAATGCAGCATTCATTTCTTAAAAAAATTTTTTATTTGACACCAACTTTCGAACGGTTTGACGCAACCACAGAACAATTAATTTTGCAAGGGTATTGACACTTGTTTTGAGTACTACCTGAGTGAAGACAGCATTTTTGCATGTGGGGTCCAGAGTGGGATTGTCACGGTGCTCCATGGCAAGGCGACGGTTGATGTAAAGGCGGGGCATGAAGTTAGGCTTACTGGTCTCAGAGTCCTTCAGGCACTGGGTGATGAGGGCAGAGCGACGCTTTGACAACAACAGGAACTGCTTTACGCTCTAAAGGGCAGAACACAGTTTGAGGAAACAGAATATTTTGGGGGGGGCACAAATTAGGGCAGAAAGTGCAAACTTCATCTTGATCATTTAAGTGACTGATGGGAAAGATGAAGGACAACACGTACACATAGACGCAAACTTTTCACTGAAGGTGTAGAATGGCACAAGATAAATTTGCCCAAGATAAGAGTACTAACTTTGATCTGGTTGAATGTTCCAAGGCTGTAGTCCCATGCAGGCACCATATGAGGCAACAGACTGTCCAGGAGTGTAATGAACCTACAGACACACACACAAAAAAAAAAACAACACCACTAAGAGCTGCCAAAAGCTCACGTAACAGACCTTATTATGTCAGACATTGGTGGGTGTTACCTCTGAATGACCAGTGCCCGGTGATAAAGGACATCAGGCAGTGTGCCCTCCAACCTCGGGTAGCGCACTAGGTTGGGAGACTGGAACACGTCTGCATTCAGGCCCAAGTCACGCTCGCAGGATGATTTGATCTTTAGACCCCTGATCCGTACATCAATTCCCTCATCTACAGCAAAATGTAATTATAGAAAAGAAACATTATAAATCAAGATGACTTTCTCTTTCAGATGACAGCGTGCATGTGATGTCACAGGGCTGTCAAACTCAATTCCTGGAGGACCGGAGCCTTGCAGTGTTTTGCTCCATTACACATACAATGTAGTTTACAACTGAGCATGAAGTACTTGATTAGTTGGATCAGGTGTGTTTAATTAGAGTTGAATCTAAACTCTGTAGGGCTCCAGCCCTCCAGGAATTGAGTTTGACACCCCGTCATGTCAGATAAACCTTACCTCGACATTCCTCGATTCTGATCTCTATAACAGGCAAATGGGATGTCATGTCCTCCAGAACACAAACCTCTCCAATTAAGTTGCTGTGACAGAAATAAACCATGCTGTTGCAAATATTCAGAATCTTATATAACCTTTACATATATATATAACTTGAAAATAGTTCTTCTGGTATTTGGCCCCCCCAGAAAGTAATTAGTAATAAAAAAATATGCATGAATCTTATTACATTAGATAACAAAATATCAAAGTGACATTTATTTTAGAAGAAAAACATTTTCCAGACAAAATATTGCACCCAAAAAGTTTGTTAAGCTTAAATAATAAAAAGCGACTTACTCATCTATTGTTACGTCACTGTATTTCTTGAGATTGTCTCCCTCTCCACCATAAACAGTCACTCTTTTGGGCATGTAGTTATCATCTGTTGAGTCCACTGTTAATATCAGTTTGCTAAAGAAAGAGAAAATAATAATTTATGTTGTTTATGATCAGCTTTTTTCAATCAGACTCAAATCGGTTTAGTTTTCTGTAGTCTGATGAGCAAAAGACAGATCAAATGGCATGAAATGCCCTAAAATCTGAACGATTTCATACAATGACGTAGAAACATTGTTCTCATTTTATCACTTACAGAATGAAAGTTCAGACAGTCAGTCCCAAAGGTCGGATTTGGTGCATTGTGAACAAAGTCCATGATAATTAGAGTGGCTAGCAGATCAGTTCTCCTTACTTGACCACAGTGCCCCTCTTCATGTGCAGCCGGATCCAGTGCTGTCCCTGCATGCCATCGCTTTCCCAGTATGTCTCAGTGTCTCCATCTGTCAGGCAGCTTGCACCACCACTGGGGTCCTCCTTCAAACAGGAAAACTCACTTACTAGTCCAGAACACCTGATGTGTTCACGGCTCTCTGCTCTTCACTATAACGTAGAACAATACTAAGCCCACACATACCGAACTAGAAGAAACATCAATGCTAGTCACGCACTGCTTCACACTGCCAAGGTTTTCATCTTCTTTCCCAATTTGGTCATAGAAGTAGTGTACAAGGTCCTCATCGCATTCAAATGTCCATGTAGGAGGTACATACCTAGAAAACAGAGGTTGCATGCAGTCTATCAAAGGATTAGGCAGAGCCAGGTCAATAACATCATTTTTTCCTGGTTAATTTATAAAATGCAATTCATACTGTACATGCAATCAGTTAGATACACCTCTGCTACAATGAAGAAAAATTATAAACCTGCTTTACTGCTTATTAATATTACAATATATTAATTAGACTCTTGTTCGCCAAAAATACAAGTCATATGGTTCAAACACGCAGAAAATTTGTACCTGTAAATTTCTGTCAAAGCATCCACTCACCTCAGCTTTCGAACAGCGCCCTCGTCCGGCTCTGCCACCTTGGGTTTGACACCCATGTGTAAGCAGTTTTCCACATCCACCACCTGCTCCCACCTACAAAGCAATTCAGGAAAAATTCTGGTACTTGACATCCAATAAATTGTCAGGATACAGTTATTTACAATCAATAGTTTAATATCTTGTAATTGTGAATTCAAACACGAAGCTGAATATGTCAGACTGCCTAATTAAATTTTAATAGCAGCTTAAATTGCAATAATATTTTACAATAATATTGTTTTATTTTATTTTTGATTGATTGATACAATCCCGGTGAGCATTAAAAGCTTTTCTAAAAACTTTAGCATTTGCTTTAAAGTAGGAAATGGTTTTGTGGTCTTAAGGTAACACCTCTTTTATTTATTCTAAAGTTAAGACAGCTGTTATCTATTTTAGATTGTAATTTAACCCTGGGTTGGGAAAGCTGAATTTTCAGCATCATTACTCCAGTCGTCAGTGTAACATGATCCTTCAGAAATCATCTGAATATGCTGATTTGATGTCTAACCCCGTTTCTTATTATTATGAATACTGAAAAAAGTTTAATATTTTTTGTGGAAATCCTTGTTCCTTTTATTAAATGATCATTTGATGAATTACATTTCAAAACAACCACAGATTTTCAAACTTTTTTCGATTCAATGAAATGAAGTATGTACATCATGGATCAGTGAATTGGAGAATGCTGGGCTGAGGGTGACACAGACCTGCTACAAGGCTTGTGGTCATATCCAAACAGCTGCTGTTGTCTGCTGATAGTTTCAGGGGACTCCACTGGCACAAGCCTGTCTCCACCTTCAGTGTGTTTACACACCAGGATCCAGCCCTCCTCTATGTCCAGACCAGGACGATACTCCTCCAGCTGCTCCTGTGATGGACAGACGAATCACACAATCACAGTGACAAACAACACAAGATAGGCTGCCTCGTGCCCATTGATCCGAAGAGTGGAACATTCTGAGAGCCACAAACAGAGCAACATGTTACTGCCGTGACGTCACGGACCAGGAAGTCCCTTGTATTCGGGTAGCAGTAATGATACAGCAGATTAATCAAAAAAACCCTCCTGACACCAGTTCTCGACAACATCTCATACAAATAATCCATACCTTGCTTATTTTGACCCACAGGCCATGGCTGTTGCAGTACTCTTGCCCCGTTGTCCGTATACACGTCCCTTTTTTAGGCTCGATGTTACACTTGCACAATTTCTTGTGTGGAGCCTGATGTGGGCCTTCCCACACCGACACCACACTCTTGCCGCCGGAGTTGCCAGTTGTTGAAGAGGACGCGGAAGCGGAGCCCGACGACGAATCCTTACAGATTTTGTAGCAAACCTCTTTCGGCACGTAACACAGGGACTCCGGCAGAGGCTCACTTTTTCGGAAACATTCAATGCATTTGTTTAAAAACCGTATCCTTCCCAGGAGGGTGTGAGGGTTGTCGTCCCGAGACATCTCCTGCTCAAGTTTGAGTGCGCTAACTTAATTTATCCGGAGAGCTAGCTGAGGATGTGTCAAGACCGACAGAGCGGCTCGGCCGTTAGCGAGCATTACACTCACAGAGACTTTCCCTTTATTCCCGGGTTGGCCGCTTTTACTGAGATCCGATGTAATAAACGACCTGTACGACAACAGTCTAGACACTGTTAGTTGAACATTGTTACTCCCGCCAGAGCTTTCTCACGGATACTGGCATCTGTCAAGACAGCTATGTATCTCCACCATAGACTGTAGAATAAAACGGGTCTAAAGGGCGGATGTGTGTTTACCTCATCCCCCCTACTGGATAGATACACTGCCTGTTAGTTAAATTAGAGTAAAACTGAATAAAACGTTCACTGAAAATGTCGAAATCTTTTATTTCCATTTTGGTTATTAACATATTATACACTAATATAAAAATTATATTTGGAGTTTCTTATTATTTGATATTTTTGTTTTTCTTTCTTTCTTATTTTAAGTCATGATGTTTGCTTTAAAAAATCCTACCTTTTACATAAGTATTAGGATTATTAAAATAATTAAATAATATTCGATTGGGCCTCAGAGTTTTCAAGCCCTCATAAGCCTACATATTTTGTATATTTCAAGTTCGTTAATTAATTAAAAGTAGTATACTGTACTCTTTGAATTAATTAATAATTTCTCTTCAGTGGGATGTTTATTGTAAAACAGAAAAGTAGGTTGAAGCAAAAGATTTTTATTTGTATTTATTTATACAAAATTTGACCCTCGGACACATTTCCTGTCTGTGAAATCAAAGCTAAAGTCTCAAAATCTAATTATGAGATAACAAGAATCAAAGTTTGATTTCAACCATTAATTTCACTTTGATTTCAATCTTTGACATGGCCTTACAAAGTACATTTTCACAGAATCTTCTAGATCTTTATAAAGGATGATTTTATGTAGAAAAAGTAAATCACACAAACAAAAAATCAGCTGGGTGTTCACAGGCAGGGTCACAAATATTAATAATATATATATATATATATATATATATATATATATATATATATATATATATATATATATATATATATATATATATATATATATATATATATATAATACGTCTATCAAGGAGATCTTTTTTTTCAACAAATGTGGATAAACAGATTAAATATATATATATATATATATATACGTTATATAATAAAAGTAGGGCAAAAGTCACTAGAACGACGGTATTTAATCACGTGATAAAACGGAGGCCGATGATTGGTTGGTCCTTCATGTTTACTGTGAGGTGAACGCTGTAAGGGCATTGAAGGATCTGAGCATTGTCACTAAGATGATTTTAAATAAGGTAAATACGCATTTCTGTCGACGTAATTGTTAAACGGTTTTTATTTTGCACATACTTGCCATTTTTATCAATGTCATATTAAGAGATAGCTAGCCTAGCGCTAGGAATTCCCACAGCTAGTCTAGACGCGTGTTAGTGAGAAAATCATTGCATCTGGGATTATGTAGTTATCCTAAATGTGATGAGTTAACGTGAATTGGTGAGTTGAGAAAGTTTTAGCTCTTCCCCTGCTCGTAGGTTCACTTTGACTGCTGTAACCCTGCCTATAAACAAAAGTGCTTAACCTCATCTTGTCATACTGTGCATAAATAGGCTATACTGTAACATTCATTCTTTATACGATTTTATTATTATTTTACTTTGTACAATAAAAAAATAATAAAAGTGATTAAGTCCAATAATGAACATTTCCTTGATGACTGTAGAATGACTTTATCTGCACTGTGGTAAATCTTTAAACCAGTTGTGTCAGTGCAGGAATGTGTAATGATCTGTAATTGTGTACAGGTTTTGAGGGCAGGTTTTCAGGCTGGACGCAGGTTTCAGAGTACTGGCCCTCAAGCCGGTGCCAGAGCAGCTATTGCTGCCTCGAGAGAAGCTCATGGAGGCTTCAGCTTTGGTGTGTATAATGATCCTGTATTTTTAAAAATACCACAGCATTGTTACGACGTCCCAACACATTATTCCTCAATTTAACAGAACTAACTGACCAGCAGAAAGAGTTCCAGGAGGTGGCAAGAAAGTTTGCACGGGAGGAGATTGTCCCAGCTGCCCCGTCATATGACAAAAGTGGTGAAGTAGGTTATTTAAATCCATATGTCCACCATTTTGCATTAACATATTTTTAGATTTGTAAAATAATAATCATAATCATCTCTGATTTCCTCCTTGCAGTATCCATTTCCTCTCATTAAGAGAGCATGGGAGTTGGGTCTAATGAATGGACATATTCCAGAGGACTGTGGTAGGTACTTTAAAGACTGATAGCCAAAAATGATTATTTTGTCATCATTTATTCACTTTCATGTAACTATAAAACCTGCATGACCGCCAGGCATTTTAGTGCTTGGCAGTGTCAAGTTTTGCGAAGCCAGGCCTTCAGACTGATCGCAGAATGTCTGGACTGATTGCAGTTTTCATTAGCCAAGGGCTGCCAAAGCGCTCATTGTCATAGATGTAAACACGACAGCTTTCTTCTTTTGTGAGGGGGTTTGGGCTCACTAAGGCTTTGTTTCCAGGTGGGCTTTCAAAGAACGCAACACACAGATATCCCGGACATCCTGTAGAATTCAAACAATCAGATGACAACTTTGAAACTCCCAAAGAGTTTCCTATTTTGGTTGGATGTCTGATGCATTAGACTGAGACTATGCAACCTCAGGCTTCCTTCTCATCATGATATTAAAAAGAGTACCTAAGATATTCTTCACAAATTTACACTTTGTGTTTAATGGTAGAAAGTATGTCATAGGAGTTTGAGGACATGAGGACAGCTATTCCTTTAATTCTGACCATATTGCCATATGCTCCAGGTGGTTTGGGTCTGGGCATATTTGATGCCTGTCTCATCACAGAGGAACTGGCCTTTGGCTGCACTGGAGTACAGACAGCCATTGAGGCAAACTCTCTGGGAGTAAGTTGGGGTTTATGAACATATTTTTTAACTAGGCTTCATTTAATATTTCAATTAAATTGTCATTTGTCCATAGGACTTTTTCCAGAACTTACTGTTATATGTTTTAATTTTAATGTTGTTTTTCTATACAGCAAATGCCTGTCATTATTGCTGGTAATGATGCCCAGAAGAAGAAATATTTGGGCAGAATGACGGAAGAACCATTAATGTGTGTAAGTGTGTCATCGTTTTTATAATCATCCATATTTTTAAGATTTATATAACATTCACATAGCAGTACATGAGCACACACTTTTGCTAATTAATATGTTACTTTGTCGACAGGCATACTGTGTGACTGAGCCAGGGGCAGGCTCTGATGTGGCTGGGATAAAGACCCGGGCTGTTAAGAAAGGAGACGAGTATGTGGTCAGTGGTCAGAAAATGTGGATCACCAATGGAGGAAAAGCAAACTGGTTGGTAAACTACTTCAGTTTCACTTCAGTAATTCATAACTGTGTTTTGGATTCATTATAAACCCTTCTGTTTGCATTTGTAGGTACTTCCTGCTGGCCCGCACAGATTCCGATCCCAAATGCCCTGCTAGCAAGGCTTTCACAGGCTTTATTGTGGAAGCTGATACCCCAGGAGTCCAGCCAGGCAGAAAGGTACAATCTGCTGTCAACTGCAGTCTGATGCATTTAGACAATACTTATACACTATATTAATTATATTAACACTATAAGATTCTGCACTACTTGCTTATGTCTACATTCTTCTGTTCACCAGGAATTAAACATGGGCCAAAGATCCTCAGACACCAGGGGCATCACATTTGATGATGTAAGAATCCCGAAGGAGAATGTATTGATTGGAGAAGGAGCTGGCTTCAAGATTGCCATGGGTGCATTTGACAAGACCAGACCACCAGTAAGTGTTCTTTTGCAGTTATTATTGCTAACAAATTGCAGTTGTCTAATACGTCACGTCATGTCAACCATCTCTTGATGTTTTTCAGGTGGCTGCAGGTGCTACAGGACTTGCACAGAGAGCACTGGAAGAGGCCACGAAGTATGCTTTGGAGAGAAAGACTTTTGGCAAGTTTATTGCTGAGGTAGGTGTCTGTTTCAGTAGACATTTTTAACAACTCAAACTGATTCCATTAAGTTAGTAAGACAGTTAATTCTAAAATAAATCTACTCGCGTAATTAATAATTAATAAACTGCGTTTGTCTTCTGACCCCCAGCACCAGGCAGTGGCATTCCTTCTGGCTGAGATGGCCATGAAAGTGGAGCTTGCCAGGATGGCCTATCAGAGAGCAGCCTGGGAAGTGGATCAGGGCCGCAGGAACACCTACTATGCCTCGATTGCCAAGGCCTTTGCTGGAGATATTGCAAACCAGTGTGCTGCTGATGCTGTCCAGATCTTTGGTGGGAACGGTTTCAATAGTGAATATCCTGTGGAGAAGCTAATGAGAGATGCTAAGATTTACCAGGTAAGGATTGTAGACACAAACCCTGTTTATTTGAATTGGTGCCAACAATGTGCTAAAATGTGCTGAATGTCTTATTGTCTGCATCCACAGATTTATGAAGGGACCGCACAAATCCAAAGGCTCATCATCTCAAGAGAACACCTTGGGAAATTCAAACAGTGAACCTGTAAACCCAGGACTTCCGTGCCATAAGCCAATTGTTTGTTAGATCGTATTTTTTACATGTTGATGCGTTTGATCAATAGATCTCAGGATTGTATCTCACAGACTGTAAATTGCCTCCACAGAGCTCCAGTGGCCTTATGTCATATCATCTATGCCTTGCCGTCTTTGTGTTAAACAACTGTGTTGATCAAATGTTAAACTGAACAGTAACATAGTTACACAGCACGTCCTCATATTCTTTTTGTAACCGATGTCTTCAAAATCAAAATAAATAATCTACTTTGAAAACATCTGTCAATTTCTTGCCCAAATATCTATACCCCACTTTCAAAATGCTATTAATGAATTTGAATTACCCTACATGTTATAATATAGGACAAAATTTAATATTTTGAGTGTGATTTCATGATTCCCCCCAATACAAAAAACATCTAAGCAACTTAATTTGGACCTACACAAAGTATTTGTATCATTGTAATCCCTTTCTATTTTTTTTTTTTTTACATTAAATAGAAAAAAAAACTATATTAACCAAGCTACTGAAAAATAATACACAAATAAATATTATTTTTTAATTTATGGTAAATATATGTTTATTAGCAACTGAACCGATGTTAAGTCCCAAACTACAGAAATTAGTTCATACTGAGTGATAGATTAGATTGGGCTAAAATTAATTTTGGATAATACTTATGCAACTTTTAATATATTTAAAGTTAATATATTGGAAAAAAAAAGTTATGTTTAGTCACTATTCACGGTCAAATTTTCAAATCCAAATAGATCTGGCTTTAACTGTATTTATGTATCTTTGAAAAAAAATGCAGTTGTGGTTACTGTGTGGTAATTTGTATCATGTCATACCAGCAAATATTCTATTGAGGTTCCCTTGTTTAAATGCGCTTTAGCTCCCCATAATAACCTTTTTCTTTTACTGTCTATGATAATAACACGTCTATAATGTCCTTTACTGGCACCCGTAGAAACGACGAGGAATGTGATGACGTAATATGTGCGTGACTATTGAAGTCCGCTTGTAGTCCACTCTCTTGCTTCTCCGTCAGAATGGTAATGTAAAATACACTACTTTGCTTTTATAGTTATTTAATCATATCATATGCGATCATGTTTTCCCCATAAAGAAAGAGCATGCGGTCAACTGCGATTGTGAAGGTTGTGAAGTAATGTTACACATCAAAAGATGAGAACGATAGCAGCTGAACCATGTCACCCCCGCGCGCAGTCAGTTCAGCACAGCTTACAGCCTGGGCTCAAATGAATGTGTCCGACTGCAGGTTTGAGCTTATTATTAGAAAGTGATAACGGCAACTTTATTTTGCAGGGGACCCAGGTTAAAGACGTGGTCATTAAACCTGATGCACCACACACGCTCCTCCTAGACAAGCATGCAGACTATATTGCAGCCTATGGCTCCAAGAAGGATGACTATGTAAGTTGATGGCTTACAAAAAATGTAAAAATGGGTTTCCTCCAAAAATGAATAGAGTTCTAGGTTAATTCTCATGTATTCTGCACCATCTCCTGCAGGAGTACACACTGTCAGAGTACTTGAGAATGAGTGGCATCTACTGGGGCCTGACAGTAATGGACCTGATGGGTCAACTGTCCCGAATGAACCGCGAGGAGATCATAGAGTTCATCAAGTCCTGTCAGCACGACTGTGGAGGCATCAGCGCCAGCACTGGCCATGACCCTCACCTCCTCTACACCCTCAGTGCTGTACAGGTCAGCAGGAATCTACAAAATCAAGAAGGCAATCATCATAATTAATAAATGGTTATATATTTAAAAAAAAAATGTTTTACTCCCTTTAGATCCTGTCCTTGTATGACAGCATTAATGCCATTGATGTGGACAAAGTGGTTGACTATGTTAAAGGACTGCAGCAAGAGGATGGCTCATTCGCAGGAGACAAATGGGGTACATTTATTTATTTGCTTTTTCAGTCTTTACTGGACTAAAAAGTTTTAAGTATTATATGACTTCATGAATGCTCGCTTTTGTTCCTTAACAGGAGAAATAGATACACGGTTTTCCTTTTGTGCGGTTGCAACATTGGCACTACTGGTCTGAATTCCTTTCTATTCAAATATTGTATTCTATTGTCTTTTATAGTGTTTCTTGCAAACTTTCAAGGGTTTAAATACATGAGATAAATTTCTGTGCAGGGCAAGTTGGATGTGATCAACATGGACAAGGCCGTGGGGTTTGTGCTGTCCTGTATGAACTTTGATGGTGGGTTTGGTTGTAGGCCTGGTTCAGAGTCCCATGCTGGTCAGGTGAGGTGTTTGAGGTATTTTATGACCACCTTTAAACCAGTTTAGTGTATCCACACAATGTAATCAGATGTTTTTCTCCCCATCTCTAGATTTACTGCTGCACAGGTTTCTTGTCGATCACTGGGCAGCTTCATCAAGTAAATGCAGATCTTTTGGGTTGGTGGCTCTGTGAAAGACAGTTACCATCAGGAGGCTTGAATGGAAGGCCAGAGAAGGTGAGATGTCCTTTAAATCAAAGACATCAACAAATTAAAAAGTGTGACTTAAAAGAGTGAAAACTAGTTATATTTTCAGATGGTGCTGGTTATTTAATTGAATCCCAAGTCTGATTTTTGACTAACAGTGTATTGTGCTCATGAAGGGACCATCTGATCCCGTCAGTGTAGCTGGATCATAAATGGTACAGCCTGAAGATGTAAAAGATTAAAACTAAAATGATTAGCATAATGAAACTTTTTTTTTTTTTTAAATAGCAGTTAAAATATAGATTCATTTAAAATTGTTTGAGAACCATAAAACATATTAAAACCAAATTAAAATTGACCATAAATAAGAAACAAAATTGAAAAAGAAATTATTTGATGTTTTCAAAACTTAATACTAGATTATTATAATTTGTATTCATTTATTTATAAGGAGTTATTATTGATGAGAGAACAAACACATCTGTGGATGATATTTGTTTTGTCTCTGATAATTTCAGCTGCCTGATGTCTGCTATTCCTGGTGGGTTCTTGCCTCTTTGAAGATCATTGGCAGAATTCACTGGATTGACAAAGCAAAGCTGTGCAGTTTTATTCTTGCTTGCCAGGATGAAGAGACTGGAGGCTTCGCTGATAGGCCTGGAGACGTGGTAAGCTCTCTTTGGGATTGGTCGCATAAAATTTTGCATATGCATAAATATTTTGCATGTCATTTCTCTAGGACTTGCCATTCTTTATACAGAGTTCATCAGTATCTGTGGTACATTCTTGCCAGTGTTCCATATTTCCATCTAGGTGGATCCTTTCCACACTCTGTTTGGTGTGGCTGGTCTGTCTTTGCTGGGAGATGAGCAGATCAAACCAGTAAACCCTGTGTTTTGCATGCCTGAGGATGTGCTTCAGAGGATTGGCCTCCAACCAGACTTGCTGAATTGAGTTTACATTTTCAGCATGGCCATTTTCCTCTTCTCCTACCCCTCCACAGCCAGCAAACCGTGGAAAGCTGTCATCTTCAACTAATGATTGGCACACCGTTTAGAGGGACCAAGGACTTTAAAAAGACCCTTAACGTTGTGTGCATTTTTTGGGGGAAATTGTTCTCATCATCATTTAGGCACAGTGTTACAATGCTTGCTTTTGTTAGTGGGCTTTCTCTATTTAAAGATACGGTTCGAAGAGGGATAACTGCTATTTACAGCTTTCACTGTGTATTAAAACATAACTTTTTATTTTTATGACTAATTCAGCAGGTTACTTTTCGTTGTGTCAATAAAGAGTGTTTATTCATTGAGGGGAGAGGTCACTCACTCCTCTCTGATGGCTTTTCCAAAGTGAGTATTTAAATGTTACATCATACTTTAAACATCATAAATATGGATTTTATGCATGAGATAATGTTTTTTATGTACAAATTCTCTTACTGTCCTTCGTTCACATCACTTGTCAATGTTTTATTGGTCCTCACATCTCTAAAGCATTCATAACTATTGTGTAACCATTTTAAAAGTCATGCTTTCTTTGCGATTGCTGTTATTTTTAAGGATAATAGGTGTGATAGGTTAATTCTGTTGCGGTGTGAATGAATTCTCTCTTTGGCATTGCTGCCAGTGAGATGCCGGTTGTGTGGGATGGAATAAACGTGACTTTAATATAAAAAAACTACAAGGTGTAATTTGGATTATTCAATGTCAGGTGGTAAACTGTTGGTTTTCTTCACAAGGAATCAAGTGTTAATCACCCCAAGAGCGTCTGACACTGATTATGATGAACGATTTTGGCATGCTGTTACGTGATGTTCCTCCGTAGTGCATGTACATTTCTTTGCTTGGTGTAGATTCATAAAACCAATGACCTAGATTGAGTGCCAGTGTTAGTCAATCAAGCTTTGAATGTCACCAATTATCTTATGAGGTTGTGTTTACTAAAATTCACTTCAAAATAGGCTTTTCACATATGTTTTTAAATTTATATTCATATTTGCTAGTTAAAAGCAAAAAAAAAAAAAAAAAAAGCTCCAAACTTTCAAGTAGATGAGCATGTAGTTGGAAAAGTGAAGAGGCAATCAAATCAGAGCAGCAATCTACAGACCCCTGACAGATTGCAGAAACAAACACAAGAGTTGTTAGGTTACGGTGAAACCCCACCGGCTCTCATTACAACCTGTTCAGAGTGTGGGAGATGTGCCACATGTCACCGCAGTCTCCTGGCACTTGTGTTTTTGTTAAATCACCTCACACGCACAGACACACACAACCATCTAATGCCTCTGTTAGTTTAGTAAAGACATGATCAGTTTAATGAATAAATATGCCATCACATTTGTTTTGGACAAAACAAGGCAATTTTGGAATTCATTTTTATTTTGGGCCACTTTACTTTCAATCCAACTCATTCCAAATGTGCATTTAACAAATGCAAAAGTTATAAAAAAAAATGTCTTTGATCTTTCAAGCTGTTGGATGCCACTCTGCGGATGTTGCACTCCATCGGTTCATGAGAAGTTTAATAAAAAACTCAACCATTTGAATAAAATTGTCTCACACGGCTCCGGGGGGTGAACAAAGTCCTCCTGTAGCAAATCGTTGCGTTTTTGTAGGAAAAATATCCATATTCAAAATGTAATAATTACTTTAATCTAGCTTGCGGTCACAGTTAACGTATGAGGTCAGCTTTGCACATACACCAGTCAGAAGTGACACACGCGGAAACGCAGCGGTCACTAATTAGAAGTACAAAATGAGGATTTGTAAATAAGAATATTGGAGTATTTTGATAAAGGAAGGAAACCTTTGCTTTTTATTAAACGTTTCATGAACCGATGGAGTGCAACACCCGCTGAGTGGCATCCAACAGCTTGAAAGATCAAAGACCATTTTAAAAGAGACTCCGACTGGATTTGTATGAAATAAGAAAGTCATATATACCTAGGATGTCTTCAAGGTTAGTAATTTATGGGCCAATTTTCATTTTTGGGTGAACTAACCCTTGAAATGTTCTTCACTCTAAGAAGAAAAAAAAGGGTAATTTTAAGAACTGTTCACTGAAAAGTTATTTGGAAAACCCAAAATCGTTCATCTACAACAACATTGGAAAAAAAAAAAGTGTATAGTGGGGGTGCGATAAATATCGTCCAATAATTAATGCGCATCTCGTCAGTAAAGCTGTTATTTATTCAACGGTAAATTCCATCAGGTGCGTGATTTCACATAGAGCAGCTGTTACTACATGGAGCCGTTGTTAACCGAGAAGCTGCGCAAATCCAAGTTCATTATCAGTGTTAATTTGCACAGCTTGTCAGTTAACAACGGCTCCATGTAGTAACAGCATGTAGTAATATCGGACGATATTTATCGCGCAACCCTACTAGACTATTCAAAACCTCTTCACACTAAGAAAATTGGTTCTTTTAACAACTGAAAGGTGCTTTGGGGAAACAAAAGTTTCTTCTTTGGCATCAATGAATAAATCCTTTGTTTTTAAAAGTGTCAAAGAGTCAACCTTGAGAATCAACCTTGAGGTGTGTGACAGGGATACAAAGATGTGTTTAAAATGCATTACCCAAGATTTCATCTGTTTGGTTTCTCTGCCAAGGAAAGTTTGCTCTCTACATAATTCTCACCTAATGTTTACACACCTGTAAAATGTTAAGCTGGCTTTATATCAGTACGAGATTTACCGGATTATGACAACAAATTAAGACATGGTGAAATCAGTACATTAGCTTTGTCTGCACTGGATTTATTCTTATCTTCAAACATGGTTTATTTAAAGCATGTTAATCTGCTGTAGAAACCACTGTGCAATAAATAAATAAATCTTGTGTTTAAATGTCACACATTCTTAACCTACAAGCCATGTGGAAAGACATCCTATTAGCAGCAGCCTCTCGTGTAAAGTTGTAAAACAAGTACATCTTTTCCATAAAAAGTGTCTCTGCTTCTTTTACAAGCCTGGAAACATTGCAGAAAAGTATTGATGCCTCTATTGATAAACTGAATTTAGGGCATTATGTCTAGCCATGAACTGTGAATCAGATAGAAAGGAATCGAATCCCTCAGAGGATGATGGGTTTGATAACAGTATGGGAAGCTTTTAAAATTCAAGACCCCATAGCCCATGAAACAAGGGATGGATTGCTCTAATGTACTTCAGGATGATGATTATCACAGGTATCTGAAATGCTATGATGTACTAGTTCTGAAGACAGAAGAACCAAACTACTAAACTTCACACGTAACATCTGATCGCTGAACGCTCTGATACAAAGTTAGACACCTCCTCATGCAAATCCCTCTGCTTGTTGTTCAAAACTCTAGCATTTTGAGAACAATTGTATTCTTTGATGAGCAGCTCAAGGCTGTGTTTAATGGCTGCCTTCGATATGTGACTTCTGCCATTGTTCATGCTGTCTTTCTTCTGTGAGTATCTTGACAACGTCTTACCATGTTGGTCTTGCTGCTGTATACCCATATCATAAGAACCATTCTGCTCACTTAAGGATGTCCTCAGTACAGGAGGCATATGAAGTGCAACTTTTTGTCGCCTTTGATGCGCTTGTTTTGCTCTTCTCTGAAGGGAGAAATGTGTAGGAGGCGAGGAACTGTTTTTCAGATCTGTCTTTGCGATATGTGAAGGGTTCTTGGTTGAAGTCTTCTGAAGGCATCCATCACTTTTATCCTCATCTTTTTCATTGCATTCATTTGAGGATAACTCAAAATGAGACGATGAGGCTTTGAAATAATCATGCTTTCTGTTTTTAAAACCCTTATGTGGTGGAACACAGGTATTAGTGCTGCATGTTTGATGTGGAGTCGGTGCGTGCTGGTTGAGTTCTGACAGATCCCTCTCACAATCACCAGAGGTTTCATCAGCTAGACCGTCATTCTTCTGGACAAACATGCAGTTGGACTTCACTGAGTTGCCACTTTCAACATTCAAATCAATATTACCATATTTCTTTGCTTTCTTGGATTCTTTACTAGTTGAAAAGGCAGTACTCACTGATCTCAGATGAACAGCGTAGGCTTCATGACAGTATCCGCTTATCAGGTTAATGTCTATCAAGGTCTTTTGAAGCTCTTGTATTTCTTTGTTGATCAAAACCATCGATCTCCTGTGATCTCTGCACAGAATCTCCCGCTCTTCCACAAACCTTTTCATTTCATAATAGTTTCTGAAGTGTGCTCTCTGTAGATGTTCGACTCTCGATGTGTTTGTTTTTCTCGCTTTCAAAGAACTCATGTCTCCGACCGATTCAACATGTACTGACTGTTCAAGAGCCCTGAGACATGTGTGTTTGTGTTGTACCTCAGGGAACTGTGGGAAGCCATGTACCACAGAGATACAGGCAAAAGAGAGACAAGAGTTGTGATTGGTTAATGGGAAACAGTCCAACCCCTTATGTAAGTAAATGATGACACATATTCCTCCGATATTTTGAAAAAAGTTAATTACAAAATGGTTTCAGGCCCAATGACTTCTAATGACTACAACTGAAGTCAATGAGAACGGAAACTGTTAGGTTATCAGCATTCTGTAAAATATCTTCTTTTGTGTTCAGCAGAAGAAAGAAATGCATACAGGTTTGGAATGACATGAGGTTGAGTAAACAATTGACTGAATTGTCAACTATTCCTTTAAATATTCAATAGTAAAGTTCTATAAGATATTAGCTTTTATATGTGTCAAATTTACCTTTGACAATACAAGTATGAACAAAACAGACCAATGGTGCTAAAAGGTCTCATTCACAAGGGGGCAGCAGACAGCTATTGTTCACTGGGAAATCATCATGTAATAGACATGCTGTGTTACGTATCCTGAGTCTAACATTACATTAAAATTATGTAAAATAATAATGACAAATGACAGCATAAGGCACATCATGCTGTGACACAGACTGAAGATGCGAGTCATAAATCTTTTACTCACCATAAAGCAGTTTTTATCATCTGTAATGATCATTCACATTGCGACTAATATCCGCCTGAAACTGTTTGGCTGTTTGGTTTGCATCTGCAGTGCCATCTCCAAGTCTGCATATCCTACACTGATGCTTTTCTAACGCATGTATTTTTTATCATAGTCTACATAGCATAAAATATTCAGATAGGACATTCACTTTTCTGAGCCCAGCTAGGCTACTGATCCCTCAGCTAATAGCTGGATGAGCATCCAGGCCAAAGCCCAGAGCCGGTGTCAACAGACACCCGCCTAAATGTCAAGTCATGTATGACCATGACTCATTCCAGCCGTCTCGCATCCCAAAACACGACATCAAATGCCAATCATATATTAAATGTCAGTGTGATATTCTGTATAACTGCTGCTAAAATATTAAATATGTTAGGTTTCATCAAATTTTACATGATTTAGGTAGGAGATTGTTTAGGTGGAGGCTGGTCTTATTTCGGGACAGTGGATGAAAATAAAAATATATAATGGTTGGGCATAAGAGGGCTATGAAAAACTTTCTTATCTCAAAGTATGATAAAAAAAAAAAAGATCTGATATGACAAGATATGTTATTAGCATTATTTGTTTTTGTTATTTAAAATGGTTGTACAATTTCTATATTGTACAGTATTGTTCAAAATAATAGCAGTACAATGTGACTAACCAGAATAATCAAGGTTTTTCGTATATTTTTTTATTGCTACGTGGCAAACAAGTTACCAGTAGGTTCAGTAGATTCTCAGAAAACAAATGAGACCCAGCATTCATGATATGCACGCTCTTAAGGCTGTGCAATTGGGCAATTAGTTGAAAGGGGTGTGTTCAAAAAAATAGCAGTGTGGCATTCAATCACTGAGGTCATCGATTTTGTGAAGAAACAGGTGTGAATCAGGTGGCCCCTATTTAAGGATGAAGCCAACACTTGTTGAACATGCATTTGAAAGCTGAGGAAAATGGGTCGTTCAAGACATTGTTCAGAAGAACAGCGTACTTTGATTAAAAAGTTGATTAGAGAGGGGAAAACCTATAAAGAGGTGCAAAAAATGATAGGCTGTTCAGCTAAAATGATCTCCAATGCCTTAAAATGGAGAGCAAAACCAGAGAGACGTGGAAGAAAATGGAAGACAACCATCAAAATGGATAGAAGAATAACCAGAATGGCAAAGGCTCAGCCAATGATCACCTCCAGGATGATCAAAGACAGTCTGGAGTTACCTGTAAGTACTGTGACAGTTAGAAGACGTCTGTGTGAAGCTAATCTATTTTCAAGAATCCCCCGCAAAGTCCCTCTGTTAAAAAAAAGGCATGTGCAGAAGAGGTTACAATTTGCCAAAGAACACATCAACTGGCCTAAAGAGAAATGGAGGAACATTTTGTGGACTGATGAGAGTAAAATTGTTCTTTTTGGGTTCAAGGGCCACAGGCAGTTTGTGAGACGACCCCCAAACTCTGAATTCAAGCCACAGTACACAGTGAAGACAGTGAAGCATGGAGGTGCAAGCATCATGATATGGGCATGTTTCTCCTACTATGGTGTTGGGCCTATTTATCGCATACCAGGGATCATGGATCAGTTTGCACATGTTAAAATACTTGAAGAGGTCATGTTGCCCTATGCTGAAGAGGACATGCCCTTGAAATGGTTGTTTCAACAAGACAATGACCCAAAACACACTAGTAAACGGGCAAAGTCTTGGTTCCAAACCAACAAAATTAATGTTATGGAGTGGCCAGCCCAATCTCCAGACCTTAATCCAATTGAGAACTTGTGGGGTGATATCAAAAATGCTGTTTCTGAAGCAAAACCAAGAAATGTGAATGAATTGTGGAATGTTGTTAAAGAATCATGGAGTGGAATAACAGCTGAGAGGTGCCACAAGTTGGTTGACTCCATGCCACACAGATGTCAAGCAGTTTTAAAAAACTGTGGTCATACAACTAAATATTAGTTTAGTGATTCACAGGATTGCTAAATCCCAGAAAAAAAAAATGTTTGTACAAAATAGTTTTGAGTTTGTACAGTCAAAGGTAGACACTGCTATTTTTTTGAACACACCCCTTTCAAATAATTGCCCAATTGCACAGCCTTAAGAGCGTGCATATCATGAATGCTGGGTCTTGTTTGTTTTCTGACAATCTACTGAACCTACTGGTAACTTGTTTGCCACGTAGCAATAAAAAATATACTAAAAACCTTGATTATTCTGGTTAGTCACATTGTACTGCTATTATTTTGAACAATACTGTATAAATAAATGGCGTAAACATACGACAGACAATGAAATAAATGTGTAAAAAACAAAAGTTCCATATTTTAAAAAAAGCTAAATTTACAGCAGCATTACTCCAGTCTTCAGTGTCACATGATCCTCCGGAAATCATTGTAATATGCCGATTTGATGCTCAAAAAACATTTTTGTGATAACCATGACACTTTTTCAAGATTCTTTGATGAATAGAAAGTTCAAAAGAACAGCATTTATTTGAAAGATAAATCTTTTGTAACATTATAATCTGTCTTTACTGTCATTTTTGATTGATTTAATGCATCCATGTTAAATAAAAGTATTCATTTCTTACAAGAGGGCCACTGAAGAACTTATTTACCTTTAACAAAAGTGAAAATATTTTTTTTGTCTCAAAATATATGCAATAATATCAGGTATTCTCATAAGTGCATACTTTTCTGAATTGTTGCAGAATTCAAATCAATGTTTGGATGCTGTAGTGGTTTTTGTTGCCAATTAGTTATTTGGGAAGGTGGGAAAATCAGAAGGGGCTCTTTAGCACAGATGTCTGCATCCCATTCTAAATATTTAATAGGGTTTACATCTATGCTATACAAAGCTGAGCCAAAATGTCATTTGGTAGCTTCAGACACTGCCTCTATCTGAGCATCTCGTAGACAAAAAAGCTTTATTTTTTTATTTCAGCATGTTTCTTCAGTTTGACAGAACATGTTGGCTGTACAAAACGTCACATGAAAAAGAGAACGCAGTTGAATCAGATGGGAAGAAATGCTTTCTTTCTCTTTAAATACTGAACACAGTTTGACAAGATCACAATAACAACAGTAAAGAGTGAGAGAGTGGGCTCTTCTGAATGTGTCCGAATGCTGACTCACACGCTGTATCTCCACTCAAGACGCTGAAACCGTTCCTCGTATCACATGAATAATTAATGTTGCTTTTAAATGCTACAAAAATAACATGGAATAGAATACAAAAAATCCATTTCCTTTTTGTCCATGCCTGCAGTGCGTGCATCGGTGAATTAGTCTCTGATCCTCACAGATCTCTTTTTAATTTTTTTTTAAGCACACTGCGTTCCATTGCTTGTTTGTCCCACAGAGCTGGAAAGAAAAACCAATGCAGAGTTTTATTAAGCGGCATTTGGGTATGCACCAAAGCAGTCTCAGAGATTCGGAGTCCTTGTCCCGCCAGCAGACACACAGTTTTGACATTTGGCTGCATCCAAACTCCACCAGAAGAGCGGCTAGAAGGTCTACTCTTGTTTTGTTTTTGCTAATAAAAATATATTGTTACTATTGTAAGAAGGTCAGTTTTTCTCTGTTTCACAGTGTTTCACATGCGTGTGAATGTCTAACACTAACTCCCCAGCTGCTGGCTACCACAAAACATTTCTTCTCTCCCTTCAAATGGAAAATAAAACTAAAACTCTGAAGAGAGTCCTTTGGTGTCATTTGTTATTAGGAGGATAAAGTTCCCTTTATTTCTGGTGTAAAGACGGTGTGGGGGGCATTATAGCTATCCAAATGAGTGTCAGAAATCTTTTGTAAACCACGACGCCCTGAAACGTGACTAAATGGCACATGAATACAAGCCTTGATTACATGACAGCATATATAAAAGGTCACATTCCACGACAGACTCCAGGTGTTCAGCTTTACATCAGCCGCTAAGCAGGGCGAACGTCTCTGTCCTCAGTAAAAAAAAAAGATAGGTGAATCCGACTGCGTGTTAGCCTGTGAGCCGGGGGTCTGGATGAGAGGGCTTCCCTGAGGGAGTATGGATGGAGGGAGAGCGGTAGGCAGTCTGGGCAGCGGCGGAGCTTCCTAAACGCAGGCCTTCAGAAAGGCCACCAGAAACAGCAGCAGCACAGCTAGACACGGGCCGTCTGCCCTGCAGCGCTGGCTCTGATCAGTCAGGAATGGCTCTGGAGACTCGTAGCCCGAACCATCTGAAACAGACAAACACAGAGAGACAGCACGCGGAGAGGAAGCGCTAGGAAATGCATACCTTTACTCAAAGCAGCATGGGCCCATAGCACTGACCTAATTAGAGTTTAATTACATTTCACACATCCCGTTTTCATAGATTACACGGACCTGACGTATCTGTGCCAATGCATTTCAAACAAACACTAGATTTCCACTTGGAAAGGGGAGTGCTGTCATTCTAAACTATTTGAAATGACAAAGAGACAAGAATACTATTCAGAAACTTGAGATTGTTAAGATTTTTGCTTTTTGCTTTTTTTTAAAGAGGTCTCTTATGCTTACCAAGAATACATTTATATGATCAAAAATACAGTGAAAACAGATTAAAACTAAAAATAACAAATTAAAATAAATGTTTATTTTAGAATGTAATTCATTCGTGTGATGCAAAGTTTTCAGAGTCACAGGATTCTTCAGAAAACATTCATTTCAACAGATTCTTTAAAACAATATAAAAGTATATTTTTGTAATGACTTTACTGTCATTTTTGATCAATATAATGTGTCCTTGCTAAATAGATGTTTTAATTATTTTCTTTAAAAAACCTACTGACCCTTAACTTTTGAACAGTAGTGTATGATTTGTGAAGATATCGTGTTCAAAAGAGATATATGGAGATATATATGTGGAGAAATGAACAATACTTCTATTAATCTTAGTTAATGTTAATTTCAACATGAATGCATTATTAAAATCTAAAGTTGTGCTGGTTAACATTAGTTAATGTATTGTGAGCTAACATGAACAAACAATGAATGACTGTACTTTCATTAACTAACATGAACAAAGATTAAGAATTTAAGTAAAACTGCTTCTATTGTACTTTATTCACTTATTTTCTTACAAGATAAAATATTTATCCACAATACAACTGTACTGTATACTGTGGTTGGGTAGAAATCCCTAATAGCATCCAACAATACTGCAACTATGCACCAGCGATTACATCACTGGCAGAAACAATAACCCTGTGACAAGTAAAAATGTTGTTTGAGCTATATTATTTTTAAAATGTGGAAAAGAAGAACAGTTGTAACTAGCAATGTAACTTACGATGCCATTATCTGACACTCTTTTCAAATTTGACTTGCATTTGGGATAGTTCAGCCAAAAATCAAAATGCTGTCATCATTTTTTCTCACACTTTTGTTGTTCTAACCCTGTAAGACTGTGAAACACAAAAGATGATGTTTTGTCTGTTTTAATGACCACTAACTTCCATAATATGGACATAACCCCCCAAAAAACTCAGACATTTCCTTAAAAATATCTCCTGTTCCTGTATGTTCTACATGAGAAAGAAAGTCATAGAGGTTTGGAATGACATGAGGGTGAGTAAATGATGACAGCATTTTTTCTAACCCTTTAATATTAGGTTTCCATTTAAAGGTAAATTGAAATGGTTCCCATTAGACCTCAGCTGCTGTTTTGATGGATGTAAACTGCATTTTGAACACATTTTCGCAGCTTGAAAATAAATATGACATCTCATTAACACAATGTTCCTGGAAAATGCGTCAAACACTGCTTATTTGCATTCCTGCTATGTCTTACAGAAGGCTGGCATGTAAAACTATTTTTAAAACAGTTAGAACATGACTTACTTGTGGGCTTCACGTACACCTTCAACTTTAAACACGGCTTGCCAGCGTGGTTAGGATGAGGAGAGGCTGTAGAAAAGAAAGTTGAAGAGAAATAATGAGCTAAATGTGCTTGTGACAAACAGAATCATTCAACAAGCCAATAAATCTGGTTAAGATCCTCTTGGTGACACTTGTGAACCTCTCTCAAGCCTCTGAGCGAGTTTGACCCCTTGACAACCAAACCAAGAACAAAGTCTGAGATTTTCTTCATTCAGACGAAATTGCTGTGACCCTCACCAGTTACAATGGTCTGTGATACACAATGTTCCCATAGCAAATTACCCCACATAGCACTCAGTGACCTGAGAGCAAAGAGTCACTTCTGAGTCAGCCAACAGAACATCAGCAACACTGTCATCTCAGCTTTCTGATGGATTACTTCATTCATCTGGGTTCTACAGACAACACATCTACTGCTTATTTCCTTATAAGGGTCTGGTGAGATAGAAGGGGAGAGTGAAATCATTTATTTGAACTTGTCCACCAAGAAAACCCAGCACATGAAGAAAGCCGCCTATGTTAATGTCCTTCTCAGGCTTTTGTAGTAGTGCTTCCTTCACCATCTCCATATTATCTTATCTGAATAAACAAAAAAATGGCCAAAGTTTTAAAGATTAAACGTATATAAATTTTATGTAAAGTGTAATGTTAAATAATTTTGGAGTCGGTAAAACTTTAATATTTTTATAATTTTATTCAGCGAAAGCATACATTTTAAAATATATTTTAATAGAAAACATTTATTACAAATCATAACACTAACATGTAATATTATAACTTTTTCTATATTTTTATAAAAATAAAATTAAAATCAGCCTCAGTGAAAGACTTCCTTATAACATATTTAAAAAACCTTACTGTCCCCAAACTTTTGTTTTTGTTTTGTTTATATTTACCTTTTTTTGTTGTTGTTTATTTAAAATAATTAAGTGTGATAAAGAGATTACATACCGTTTAAAAAAATAAATTACTGGCTTTTATTTATAGTATATATTTTGTATTATCACCACAAATAAAAATAATAATTAAAGGTTATCAAATTATTCTTCTAAATTGAAATGATTACTATTACTATTATTATTTTACATATTAAGTAGATAATGCATCTGTTTTTTAACCTCTATTATAATGTTAGATGATTTTAGAATTTCTACTTAAATTTTACATAGATATCTGAAAATAAAATACAATAAAAACCATCCAACTCTTGTCTAGTGTTTGTCATCTACACCCCCCCAGTGCCCCATCGCCCATCCCAGGTCATTGTGTATTCTTGTGGCATGTTCACCACACCGACTCCTAGGTTCACTGGAGAGCACCCAACCTCAACCGCCGGCAGCTGTGTAGAAGATGCCTGTCAAAATGTCATCACAGCCGATCAATACGGGCGGAGAGATGGAAGTCCGGGGGTAAGTCTGACCAGGTCTGATGGACGTGTTCTTTTACTAGCAGACAATCGAGATCAGCCCCCTCTTCCCAGTGATAACCTCTCACATCCATCTCTCACCACTGACCCCACCGACCCACTGCAAAGCATCAATCCCCTGACAACCATAGAGCTACCGGTATCTAAACAATCCTCAGGGAGTGGCTCGGGTGCTGAATGGAGTTGCTTTGGTGGGGGAGCGGGGGTGTCCGAAAGGCCTTTTTCCAGCCCTGAAACAAAAGCATTCACAATGCAAGGCCAGGCTGGAAGCTAGGAAGCAGATGCATTAAAAATCAGTTCAGGGGGACAGGGGCAGAAACAGAGTTGAAGGGTATCTTTGAACTTTTTTTGCCTGCTTTTTGTGGCATCTGTTCCTCTCTCTCTTTCTCTCTCTCTCTTGTGTGCGGAGACAACACTGTGCATGTATGATAAGCAGCGCTATGCCCTGCTGATTTTGGGGGGGTTTGGGTGGAGGGGATGTTGACTCAGAACGACGCCCCCTTTGCGCCTGCTTCACTCCCTTTCAGTCTGAGCTGTCAATCAGGGAATAATCAGCAGTCAAATGAAAAGCATGCAGGATCTGTGGCAATCTCCATGGGAGAGAGCAAGGCCCGTCCGGCCGCTGTGCAGATGGGGGATGGCTGCCGCGACACAAAGCCGGCGAGAGCTCAAAGTCACCAGGGTCTCTGTACTGTACACAGGTGGCTCCCGGCCCAGCCACATCTGCCTACGCCACAGCCTCCCATGTCAGGAATTGTAATTACCATATAAATTATTGATTTGCTTGCCTCTCCCTGTTTTCTCCCGGCATCTTCCTGATGCAAGTCTTCCATGTTATCTTATTAAAACAACTAGGCGTTGACATAAATAAATATGCTTTGAACATACCAGTTTAAAGCTTTGTGAGGTTAATGGGAAAGAGCTGTTGGACGTTTCTCATTTAGGAAACGCTGAAGCTTTTCAGATTAAATTATCTTTATTTCTTAATTTCTATTGCTTCGCATAAACTATTAATATTTTTCTGAGGACGTAAGAAAAAAATTCAAATGACAGAACAGAAATAGCAAAACAAATAGTATGAAATAGAAGCTCAAAGCACTCATAAAGCACACTTTTTTCTAAAGTTCACCAGCGGATGAAGTTTGCTTCCCTGGAGCTCACTGTGTTCTCAGAGATCATGAACATGAAGGGAGTCTGAAAAGTCACAGAAAGTCTCTGTGATTGGCTGATTGACCCTGTCAGTGTGATAATGCCTGCCTGATGTGTTCACAGCAGGTCCACAAATCCACATGAATAGGTCAGTGTGGTGGAAATGAACTAATCACAAAGTAAACAAACTCATACGCTAATCAAAATAAATGTGGAATTATGTATAGTAATCACTCAGATTGATTTAATTAAAGATGTACCTCTGTGCCTATGACTGTTAATATAGTTTATCAAGCATTTGTTGACTATAAATAAATGTATAAATAAACAGCTAGTTGCAGACAGTAATAACTACACAAAATGTGCTCATGTTTTAGTGCAGTTAGGGATGTAACAATTAATCGCAAGCTGGTTGAAAATCAATTCAAATATGTGACGATTCAAATTGGTTGACTGAGGGGAATTTACTGCTTTAGAAAAGTTTCTTTTCATCTTGCCTCTGTATAAAGCACATTAAAGTTCATAAGTGCAGGGCTGCTTTGTTTACAGCAGAAACCTGCTGTTTCTGTTTCATGCAGATATTTTTTATATATAGTTTCACAAAACTGAAGACAAACCATTTGGTTTTTTGCTTCAGATTTTGAAATTATACGGTCTAATTTGCTCATGTTGTATGTATGCTGCATCTTTGTTTGGATCATGATTAAAATGCAGGGGTTGCCTCTAATTTTAAAAGCACAGACAAAGCCTTATTTTGTATAAATGAAGAGATTTATTTTATTTGTGTTACTTATGTATTTGATTTGGGGCTTGTTTTAAATTTTCAATCTGTTATTTGCATTTACATTATATTTAAATTGTGTTATTTAGCAGACACATTTATCAAAAACAAATTACAAATGAGGACAAAAGAAGCAATCAAAACCAACAAAGGAGCAATAATATGCAAGTGCTATATTAGTATATTATTATTATAGTGTTATATTTCAATTTCACAAAGAAATGTGCAACATTTTGTCGAAGCAATAATAAAAGGATAATTTGTCTTAAATCTAATTTTGTTAAAAATAAATCGAATCGTGAGTTGAGTTAATCATTACATCCCTAATTGCAGTAATTATTTTTATTGATAAACTTCAATCAATATAAATAAAAAATAATATTAGCATTAATTACATTAAATGTAAAATGATGTTCCATATGCCTTTAACCTCAAAATGTTGTAAACATCAAATGGAAATGGAGCTTGAATTTATTTTGGACTTAAAAGAAAACAATCAGGGGTCTGGGGGACATTAAGGGGCCCCAGCAAACCTCTAAGGGGGCCAAAAGATGACTCAATTATTTACATTTCATATATTCATTCATTCTTATTTTCAACCTGGAAATATGTTGCAGTGTTATTATCTAAAACAAAAATGATTAAAAAAAGTTTTATTAATTGAAATGTAAAATTTTTACTTGAAAACCTCATTGTTTCATAAAACAAACCTAGAAATGCTGTACTAAAGTACTAAGATTACTAACTGAAATTAATGTAAATAATAAAATAAAACCTACTATTTAAAAAAAATATAGAAATGAAAAAAGCTAAAAAAAAAAAAATTATTAAGGGAAATAAAAAATGTAAACTGAAAATATAATATATTTATATTATATAAATATAAATTATGTTAAAAATGAAAAAACATTGGAAAAAATTTAAATAATAATAAAAACTATTACACTAAAATAACAATGATTGTGGGTTGAAATCGTGAGTTTAAAAAAAGGAAGAAAAAAAGATTACAATTAATTTTGCTTAGTCCTTATCCAATAAATCATGAACAACTGAAAAAAATATGTTAATTCATTGGTTGAAAAAAAGTGGGGTCCCTGAAGAACATTCAGTTCCTCAAATGAAGAAATGAAGGTTTGTATACAGTTGTGGACAATGGGGATTTAACTGTGACAACAGATTTTGACTTCTCATTTCAGAAATTAATCATAACCAATTAGTCACTGTTGAAACAGCACTGAAAATGCACACTTACATATATAATAGTACTCGTGTCCAGGTCGGAACTCAAAACCAAGTGAGAAGGGGGTGAAGAGCTGAAACTTCTCAGAGAAGCGCAGGGGTCCGTCGGGACTCTGGGGCCGGTTACACTCCCACCGCTTGAAGCCTCTCATGCGGTGTTCACAGGAGAGGTAACCATCATGGTTCACCATGAAAAGGATGTAGCGCTCCATGCGACTGTGAGGCTGGGGGCTCTCGTAGTACGGACAGTACACGTCCAGATAGTCATTGATGCTCACGGCCACTGTATACTCGCCCTGCCAGAACCTGCAACAGAGATTCAGAGCATTAGACTGCCGAAGCCAAACACGAGGATGACTGACATAACTCCTGTACACGGGCAATTGAAATATTCTGTAGTTCAGCTTTTTATTTGGCCTCTATTCAAACCGAACAGCAGCAAAGAGCAATGTTTAACGCACAAAGGCTAAATCTGTTGGGCAGAAAATCATAGGGAACACAACAGAATAAGCTGGAACGAATAACCACAATGCATATTTTCTATCTAGGTCACCATTATGCTGAGAGAGAATAGCAAACCAGAACACACGGAAAACCAAACTCTCAAACACTGTAATACTGTTGTGAGAAGGGGAATGTTTGAAAAATATCTCAGGGCTTAAAATAGATCTCTTTAAAAACTACTTAGTTTGCATTTGTTCGTTTCTCTGGGTTAGTGCAATAGCAACAGTTATCAATGAAAAATGTTGATCATGCTTACAAAAAACAATAATTTTGTTTAGTGAGTTAATTCCATATAAACCATAAACTTAATTGCTCCCTTAATCTAAGCTTTGAACACAGTTGCACCATAAAAGAATTTGACATGCTTTGCATTCAATTTTCTCTCTACATAGTATGCGTTTCATGAGAATGCAGCATTCAGAGCATAAGAAAAAGAAAGGAAAAGAGAGAGAGAGAGAGAACAGGAGGAGAGGCAAAAGATAGCACGAGTGAATCAGTTTGAAAGTCAGTGTGACCTACAGAAGCTGCGAATGTGTGAATGTATGAGTCCTGTGAGTATATGCCTTTGACTGCAAAACAAATGGTGGTTGACAAAATAAAAAAAAAACTGCATCAAGGTTTTTACGCTCTTCTGAAAACAAGTTTTACTGCCTTACAGCAATAGGTGAATCTTAGAAAGCCTGTCAGTGATATGTCAAGGTAATCTATCATTGACAAAAATGAAAGAGACCTGTAAGTATTTTCTGTACTGCTTTTAATGAATACAAATAAAGTATTTATGAGTTTTCATGCCTGTGAATCTATGTGAATCTAAAGAGAACAAAAATAAATCGCAAACTAAATCTAATATAAAACATCAAGACATATTCCAGTACAGTAATGCCATCATAATTCCACAAAATACTTAATGCCCTCTATACAATATATTTAGACTACCACTTTTGAGTCAGTAAGATGTTTTTTTTTTTTTTTTGGTGGAAGAATTCATTTGCATTAACTGATCAACTGACTGCCATCAAAGGAATAAATTACATATGTGTTTGTGTGTGTGTGTGTGTGTGTGTGTGTGTGTGTGTGTGTGTGTGTGTGTCTTTGCATAGGTTTTGATGAAATATGATAAAAACATGCTTTTGTGAGGTGCATCCATCCATCCAATAACTAAAATCTAACCAAGTGCACAATATTTTCTAAAAGTGTCCTTATTCCTTTTTTTATTATTATTTATAAAGCAACATGTATCTAAGTGAGAACAGGAGAAAGCACTCACACCTCTGTAAGCGAGGAAGCACTTGCAGGCACTGGTCCATTTGCCTTCAATGTTCAGTAGAAGGTCATGACCTCTCATCTAGATGAGCTGCCCTCTCCAGCACCTGCCTGTCTGTCCTCTAACTAGATGAACTATTGGCACAATCATTTCCTCAGTGCAACACACATCAGATGCTTTCTTAAAGGTTGCTTTTTTGTCCTCGGTTAACAACTTTTTCAGATATTTGCACTCTCATTTACATGCATACACACACACACACACACACTCACGTACCATAAAACGTGCCGTAAATGACTTCCATGTGGCGGAACATCTCTGGATATGTTACTGTAATTCAGCTCTCACAGTCTAAATCAGGTCCACCTGTTATAGATTAGCCACACTCCCAAACTGTTACCTCAATTCCATCTCTCCACAGCCACGTTTACATTAAGCGGACAAATTTATTTTAGGTCCTTTCAAACAAGTCCAAGAGACTTGTTTGTCTAATCACTTGTTTATACTATCAAAAGGAATAAATCTCCTGAAAGTTTGGAGCTCCTGACCTTCAACGTAAACGCTTCGGAGATATTTCTTTCTAATCAAGCATGAACAGATTACTGATGGGACGTATATCAGTTTGAGCAGAACATCCCAGCATATGTTGAGAGATCACAACTGTGTGAGTGTGTGTGTGTGTGTGTGTGTGTGTGTGTGTGTGTGTGTGTGTGTGTGCGCGCATGCTTGAAACCCATCCTTCACTATCTTTCCAGGAACACATTTCTCCTGTTGCTTCTGACCTTCTCAAACTCTCCTGAAGCACATCAGGAACTTGTTTATGGTTCATGGTGAAATATCGATCTGCGAATTTACAGTGGCTTCCATAACCTCATCAAAAATAACCGCTGATTGGTTCCATCGCCAAACACATGATTGCACAATAAATTGATTTTGGGGTTTTTATTTATTTATTTATTTTTTTTGCACCGCTGGTTCGGGCGGGTGTTAACAGACATGATGAGGAGACAGCTGAATCATAAACAGACTGATGCTCGTGCTCAGAAATATCAAAAAGATGTCTCTCTCATGTACACACACACACACACTTTCCTGCTTTCCCAAAAAGGCGGAGCATCATGGAGAATTCTAAACAAACACACTTCAGTTCCTCACAGCACGCCGCTCCTCGTTCACCTGCTGTCGTCTTCCCTTTGTCTCTTAAAACTTTGATATTCAGAAGATCTTCACATTCAACTATCTGAAGCTGCTTTTAGGCAGAGACCTTGACAGATCTAAACTGGAGAAAATATGCAACAATCCTGGAGATGAACAGTGATATTCTGGTAAACATCGTTTGAGAAAATCTGAAACGTTGCTCACACACAAAAGCACTGTGAAGGACATAAATGCACTGGTAGAAAACGTCCAGTGTTTTCATTTTTAACCCTGCGATGCATGAATAATTCAGTCACAAGAAAAGAAGAAAAACATCATGTTACTTTTTTTTCACTCAAAACAATTTTTTTTTAAATTATTCTCAATGTTCTTCTTATATCAAAGTAATGTGTTTTGAGAGAGTTCACTGCAGTAGACGATTTCAGAAAATATTAAAGAGGTAATTCACCACTTTCAACAATCATGTTAAATTTGTTGTTAAAAATAAAAAGACAATAAAGAAGACAGACATATAGAGCTATAAGTAAGGGTCAAAGGTCATCATCAATGGTGGTCTGAATGTTACTTCAGAACCTCAAAGGTTAAAAATAGACACCATGCATCAATGGGTTAAACTAACATATTTCTGTGTAAACAACTTTTGACTATTCAAATTGACTTAAAATGAAATAAAAAAACAACAACAAAAACAACAACAAAAAAAACAGAAAGAACAAATGTATATAAACATTTCATAAATGCACACACACACACAAAAGCAAGTACATTTTTCAAATGGCAGAGTTCAGTGAATTTGCAGATTTTGCTATTAATAGTCGAGACGGCAGCATGCGAGCATTTCTTTAAGCCTCACAGGAAGTCTCGCATACTTTTTTACCCGAGTCTTTGTACCAAAGGATCACTTTAGGCACATGCGCGCGCGCACACACACACACACACACACACACACACACACACACACTGAATCTCTGGCATTGCACACACTTGCATTACACATTATGGTGAGGCACTGCCACAGCTCGGTACGATGTGATTCTGGAGACTTTCCAGCCCCACTTATTGTGTTCTTGCCACACGCAGGCCTTTTGCCATCATGCCAGCCCTGCTAGACACTGGGGGCTTTTAATGATATGGAAAAGCAAGGGGCTTCCACAATGTTGTGAATGCAAAGCTCCAAGGCAAAGCTCTTCCATGCGAGATAAAAGAGAGGAGAAAAGCCACTTATCGCTGGGGCTATCTGCTGCCCGCATCTGATGTGGGGGCTTGGGAACCGGACCTTGTTATGTCAAGAGGAGCGAGCATGTACTGGTGCTGCCAAAAGAGAAAGAGAAAGGGACAGCGAGAGAGAGAGTGCTGCCATTCTAAACAAGTTTCACCAAGTGACATCCATGCTGGATGAGAGAGCCAAATCTAGCCTTCATGATGTCACCGCGGCTGGTGTTTCAAAAACGTAAAAAAAAAAAAAAAAAAAAAAAAAAAAAAAATTAATTAAAATTCATTTAATTTTAAAATTTTTTATATTAATTTTAAGCAATATTTTATAAAACTTTTTTTTAAACATGCATGCTGATATGTATTCAAGGTGTAAGAAAAAATATATATTAAAAAAGGTTTTACTTGATCTCACCACATGACTTGTAATCATTAAACTGAAACGTTTCTTGAAAATGGTATAAAAACTTTTCAAAGCATGTGAAACCAACATAAATGCAAATAGTCCATTTCTAAGAACTTGGCAGGGGTGTGTAAAGATTTTTCATTTAATTTCTCGTGGACACTCTTAATATACATAATTGACCCAATTACAGAAATTTTCTAGCAGGATCCTCAATGAGTTTACATTGCACATCACAGCGAGTGACTGAATCCAGGCAAGATGCAATCGAATCTATAACGTGGCATTGATGGAGAGTGTACAAAAAATAAATAAAGCCCTAATATCCAGTCTCAATCAGTCCTCCTATAGCAATGCTCAGCTCAGGTGATTAATCAGGGCCATCGACTGCTTTAGCAGGCTGCTGTATGATAGATGGCGTCTGGATTGCAACTCTGCCCCTGGTCACAATGGCAGAGATCTGCAGCCAGGCTCCTGGGCTCTGGAGGGAGCGACCCATCCTGATGATGAAGACCATCCACAGCCTCCTCGCAGCATACAGCCGGCCTCATTATTCCCCTCTGCTCAGACGGAAACACAGCAGGGATACTGCACCATCTCCATGGGAAGAAATAATACTTTTGGATACAATTACCGGGTCGGGAGTGTGGCATCTTACCACAGGCAGCGTCGGTCCTAATATCCGACTCATTGTTAGGCAGCTCAGTTTGCACGGCTGGCTACGACACTGAATAGGGAGCGAAACGCCTGCGGGGAGTCTGTGCAACCACGCAGGGGCCGTAATCATTTTAAACGTGAAATTATGAGCTTTCACGTACGGAAGTCACAACGAGGAGATTTGTCCGCTCTTTAGCATGGTACTGGAGGCAGGACCCGAAGCTTTGGCTCCTGTGTGACTTATTACAGAGGGCAGTGGATGAAAAATGCATCATTTTCTTATTCTTTTCTCATGGAATGAATCTTAGAATGTCAAGTCAAACAGAAGCAGTCCAAAAGTGTCTTATTAATAGACTACAATATGGATTATGACACGAAGGGGGACAATTATAGTACTTTTTGTCTGTAAATTGTCAAGAGCCACGTGGGTTGCTGATAAAGAGGGAACAGTAATAATGGATAAGAAAATCCATCAACGGAAATAGAACAAAGCAAATCACTGCTTTAGTAAAAACCTAAAGCTATGTCTATGTTATGTGCACTAATGTTCAAATGTTTGGGGTCAGATTGTTTGTTTTTTAAAAGAATGAATACTTTTATCAGCAAGGATGCATTAAAATAATCAAAAGGGACAGTAAAGACATTTATAATGTTACAAAAGATTTCTATAATAGATTAGCATAGATGCTGTTCTTTTGGAACTTTCTATCCATCACAGAAACACATCACGATTTCCATAAAAATATGAAGCAACACAACACTTTTCAACATTGATAAAAAAAAAAAAAAAAATGTTTTTTTGAGCACTAAAACAGCAACAATTATTTCTGAAGACTCAGAAGTCTGAAAACTGAAACTCGAAAATGACACTAAAAACTGGAATAGTGACAGCTAAATCGCTGCTTTGCCAACACAGGAATAAATTACATTTACAATTACAATTTTTTTCACAATATTATTTTTTATATTATTTTTTGACCAAATAAATACATGGTGAACATGGCAGACTTATATATATATATATATATATATATATATATATATATATTTTTTTTTTTAATCGATTGCAAACTTATGAACTGTAGTGTACTGTTGTAATCTTCAAGTAAGTAATGGTGAAAACATCAAAAGAAAAAACAAGTCTCTTTGTTCAGACATCCAGCAATACATTTATTATTCTTCATTTTATTATTACTAATAAAGTCATTTAGATTTTTGTAGTATAGTGAAAAAACAACAACAACAACAAAAAAAACTATTGTGTTTGCAAAACCAAGTCAATGTTTACAAACCTGATCCAATATGTGGTTTAAAAGCAGATTTGTATTTTTTTTATCTCATTTCAAATATCTCGGTTTTAACAGTCATATCAAGTGTCAGGTCGTTTTTTTCTTATTCGATACATGACATACATGCAACAAAACACAAAGTACACACTACTGGAGCTTGAATACACTCTTATTTGCTCACTATTTCATCATGCATCGACTGTGTGACATTCATTATGCAGTGAATAGAGAATGAGCAAGAGTGTCAGCAGTTTTGGCCAAACTACATGCATAAAACACTTCCATTTTATGTGGTCTGATGTGCTTCATGAGTTCGGCTCTGCAGCGAGATATCATGATGGACACGAGCAGAGGCGTAATTTCCAGTTTTATGTCCTCTCCTTTCACACTGACAGTTACCCCCAGTTGTTTAAATGCAAGTCTCTTAGATTTGTGCTGACGCTTACATACTGTAGCAACAGAGAACAGATATATATATCGATATAGACTACACAGTCTGAACAAACGGATCAGATTTTATCACACGCACAACGACGGGGTGGACAGATCAGACCGGATTTGAAAACCAAATCGGATTTGCATGCAGTGTGAACAAAGGCTTTCTGCTGAAGGGATCCGAGAGGTTTTGAGTCTCGTCTCACTTCACCTGCAGAGGTCACGTGTCTCCCTGATGGAGGAAACCTAATGATGCTGGACAGCTGTCCACAGAGGAGACACTCAGCCTCTGCGTGAGAGTCCTACAGATGAAGCCGCCTGCAAAGCAAGGCTCAGAGCTGTCGTGGAGTGGATTTTACACTCATGTCTGAAACTAGGCAAGACTCTTGAATTCCCACACTGGATGAAACTGAGTGAAAGGGCCTCTTCTCTCCACTGACAGGACTCCAATGAGGCCGTGCCCCCACACACAGCTCACCCGACAGCCATCATCACCCACTTTACAACACATGATTGTAACTTTGTGCAGAAGGAGAGAGAATGACTACCTTGATTGCCTCTACACTCAGAGGGACTAGCATGGTGAAGGTGACTGCTGAGTGGTCTGAACATGGCCACACAGATGAGCTGAAGCCAAAACAGCCTATAAACAAGACACTGTTGCATGACCCAACCACTGCTGTCAGATTTTAAGATTGAATCTGAAATTGCTACATTTCTAAAGATAAACAAGGATGCAGGGATGGAAAATTAAAGTAACTTCAATTCTCATTATTAAGTAGTTGCATAGTAGCATGCATATTACTAGAATATTGGTGATTTATTAGTATTTATAAAGCACATATTGATGGCTTATTCTGCATGAACATATTTTAGATCCCTTAATTCCTACCCCATACCTAAACTTAACAACTAACTTACCATACTAACTATCAATAAGCAACACATTAGGAGTTAAATGAAGCATAATAATAGTTAAAAGTGAGAGTTAGTGCCCAAACTAAAATGTGTCCAAATATAATGATTCTAGACTATTCTCATTTTAGTTTTTAAGTGTTTGCAAACAAATTTCAGCTTTTAACAGTATATAATACATCTCAAATAGATTCTATAAGATTTCAAATACACAAATAAATGTTTTCTATTTAAAAAAAAAAAAGAAATTCTGGTAATTAAACAGTTGGGGGAAGAAACATTCTCGATTTCTAACCGTTTACAGAAGACTTACATTCAAATTTTTGCTTTCGTTTTATTTGTATAGAGCTGTCACTATAAAACTTATGAGTTCTAACATCTCAGCGTCGTTCCACTGAATACTTTCTCAGCATCACTCCATATCAACTGAGTGACTGAAGATATATGACAAATCTTTGAAGTGACTCCTGTCAGTGTAGAACTGTGACCAATGTTGTTCTAGAGTGACGTAACTGTCGCAAAAATTCTGATATGTTCTGGATACAATTCTGGTCACATTGCAAAATATCTGACCTGTATCTGATTTAATACCACATATGGAGGCGGCCTAAATTAGAATTGAAAATAAAAGATCATATGTGGTTTGAAAGAACAGATATAAGTAACATATGAACCACAAAAAAAAAAAAAAAAAAAAAAAAAAAACTAAATAAC